>NW_016823349.1:41295-125119 GCF_001698545.2 Rhinopithecus bieti | reverse complement strand
CNCCCAGCATTTACACCCACACCCGGCATTTACACCCACACCCGGCATTTACACCCACACCCGGCATTTACACCCACACCCGGCATTTAGACCCACCACCCAGCATTTAGACCCACCACCCAGCATTTAGACCCACCACCCAGCATTTAGACCCCACACCAGGGCTGGACAAAGGAGGACTTGGTGTCCGCGTACCCGAGTGTCTGTCGGGGTGGCGTTGCCCGGTGCCCTGCCAAATCGGAGTGAATGAACATTCCTGTCTCTAGCAGACTTGGCCCTTTGGAAATGCAAGAAATGCATCCTGAAAAAGCTGGCACTGTGCTTCCCTCTTAGGGCCACCGTAGGCAAAAAACTTCGAAGTACTTTCCCTATCTCTGACCCTCCTTTTTTCCTTTTTGGAGTAAGCAATGACACTTGTAATGATCTGGGCAGGTTTTAATTAGGCAGTCAAGGAACAAGGTAGGCACTTTTTAAGGGATCATTTAAAGTAACAGAAATATTTTATCCTTATTTTGTAGAGAAATACGGCAATAATGTACAATGTAAAAACCAGCCGTAAAATTAAGTTGGCCCTTTGGGATGCTTTTTAATTAGAAGCCTCTAGAGGTCGGCACCACATAAAGAAAGGGCTTCTGAGTTCAGGGTATGATGCCCATTTCCTTGTGGAGCTTTTGGGAAAGGAGGGTTGGCGAATGAATGTCCAGGCTGGGGAAGGAGAAGTGGAGAGCCTTTTTCTTTATACATAAATCCTAACATTTGACTGGGTTGTTTTTTTCCTTGCTCACCCATCTTTCTCTGCAGCTCCCACACCCCTACGTCACACACTGTCAGTTCGATAAACATGACTTACTGACCAGTCGATGAAGTGTTCCTTTTAGCTCATGTTGAGAAGGGCTGGGGAAATGCCGAAGATGAGATGGAAGGCACATTGCATTTTGCTTGGAGCAAAGTGGGAGGATGCTGGGTGTTCCAAGGCCTTTTAAAATGTTTGTTAGCCCATAGCCTGTTAAACTCTGCAAATTCCAGTGGAACGTCAGGGAACAGAAGTTTCTCCCTAGAATCCATATCTGGCTCCCTGAAGCCTGCACAGATCAGGGGTGGGCTGGGGGAGGATTTGAGCATCTTCAGGAGGTCTGGCCAGAACTGAGATAGTTGGGATCCCCTAAAAACTTGTAGACATGCCTGTGGATCCCCAAAGTACAAGACCCACGAGCTCTGTCCAGTGATGGCTGCAGGCTTCACAGACCACTTGAGTTCAAGTCCAAAACCAGAGGCAGCCTTGGGAGGCCACAGAGGCTCCCAGCGTTGCCCCGGGGTTTCATTTTGGCCCAACAAGGAATAGGAAGGGGAACAATACAAAGACTTTCCTCCCTTCTCTTTCGCTTGCCCCTTCTGTTCAGGGTTACTGCTCCTGGCTACCAAGGAAGGCTTGACTCACAACACAAATAGTATTGACAGTTATTCTTTGCTGGGTGATTAGATGAGCCTTGGACCCTGAGGTTCTTTCACTCGCTGAGAAGATACATTGGTGGAAAAAACAACAAATACGTCACAGGCACGATGGAAGCCCAGTCTTAACATCTTAGCGCTTAGTGACCTAACAGCGGTTTCACTAGTACCGTTAGATTTCAAAATGCTGGGTTTGGATCCTCGTGAGTGTGGACTATATTCCTTGCAAGTATGGAACAGTCTGATGACTTTTCATTTGTTTTGTCATGAAGCCAACAGTGCTGAGTAAATGTGCCCCACCTGTGTGCTATTACATACACAATTTTTTTTGTAACAAACTTTTATGTAGTCCTTGCTAAGTACCACACACTGTACTAAGTTTCTTTTAACTCATTTAATCCTTCCAACAATCCTACAAGGTAGATATTATGGTTCATATTCTCTTTTTACAGATGAGGAAACTGAGGCACAGAGAATCTAAGTAACTCTCACAAGACCACAGAGCTAATAAGTGCCAGAGCTGGGATTTGGACCCAGGCAGTTTGGTTTCAGAACTCTTAACTATGCTGCTGAATAAAAATGTCATGGGTGTTGGTCTTACGTTTACAAAATCTCTGATTTTTTTCACACCACAGCACAGAGGCCCTGCCTGTCCGTACACTTCATGCAGTGCATGCTGCTAATATCCGTGGTTGCCTGAGAACAGATGGAGTGAGGAGAGCATTTCCCTAGCTGTTTGCCTTTCCTGTGGTCAGGCTGGCCGTGCAGGGTGGTTTAGAATAATAGCAGATACATTTTTTTCTGGTATCCATGTACTTGCAAAGATTTATCAAAGTGACTGGAAGAACTGGGGCAACAGTTTATAAAATAAGAGGATCCTCAGATGGGGACAGAACTGGGAAAACAACCAGTTGGCTTTCCTTTCTGTAACCTTCTTTCTAGATCTTGGTCCCTGAGGAGCCCTTTACAATGGTGTTACGGACTCCTGTAAATGTCTCCCTCCTCATAGCGAAGGGGCTTTTGCTCAGACTTACCTTGAAGCAACCAGCAGCAGAAATGCATTCTCTAGTCAAGAGGAGGCCTGCGAGCAAGAAGAAAGCTCTCTTCGTCTGCTGATATGTGATAACATGCCATTGAGTCAACCATCCCACACCAAGGATTCCACTCTGTCTGTGGCCGTACCCCTCAGCCATCCAGATACATTTCTAGCCTGCCTTCCTGCTGCATGCAGAGGCAGCACACACCTCGATACCACTGCCAACGCTGGATGACTGTTGTGCTACTGTGCAGAAGGAATGAGTGCAAATCTGAGACCCCGTTTCAAAGGCAAACACAATTCACTTTTGAGCTCATTGGCTCGTTTGGACTATCTCTGCCACCATTTTCTCCATTCCTATGGGAAAGAAAGGCTGGCCAGATCAGTATCCCATAAAAAATGCAGACACCCCAAATCTGTTCTTGCTTCTAAGATTCTGAGTGCCGTCACATAGTTCCCGAATGACGGGCTTCAGGCCCTCCCGTGGGAGAGTGGGCTTGCTGGTGAGTGGCTACAGGGAGAGGGTGCAAAACCTCAGGAGGAAAACACTTTTGTGTTTTCCAAATGATGCACAGGTGAGAGAAAGGAACGCAGGAAAGGTGAGTCAAAAACAAACCTTTGGAAATACAAAAATAAGGAGCATAGGGCTGCACAGGTTTGGAAAGAGGAGGAGGCAGTGTCATGTGATGAATGCACGTTGGGTTTCTGGATCTGACGCATGCCTTCCCGCATTACTTTGGTCATTTAGATGTTTGGTGTCTTCTACTTAGGAATGTTAAGGGGGCATTTTGAGCCCTGGGCTACAAGGGGTGAAAAAAAAAATACAAACTTATACAGAATCAACTTTGGAATGGATCTGGAAAGCCAGAATTTAAAAATTTCTGACTTCAGTATTCCCTAAAGTCAGAAATGTAAATCCAGTAATGGGAAAGGACATGAAATGTACAGTCCCCCCTCAAGTCTCACTCTGGGTGGATGCTTTCACCCCATCAGATGCATCTGGGAGAGCTGGCCCGGGTCTGTCTGTCCCACTAGACCCCACGCTTCCTCACTTCTCTCCCACCTTGCCTGACGTGGAGCACTTTGTAATAAAGAGGTTCATTCCCTGAATTTAATATAGGGTGTCATCAAGGCCTTTACTAGACAACAAGCATGTCCTCTCCTTCCCAGCAGCGATGACCTCCCCACAAGAACATGCCCCTCGCCGAGGTCTTCATCTCTCTCCAGAAAATGAGACCCAAGGAGCAGCGCCCAGGGCGGAGCCTCCGCCTGGATGTGAAATAGGATGCTACAAAATCACCATGGTCTTCAGTCACAAACGTGTGTTGGCCGTGCCACCATCCTCTCTCTGCCAGCACACAGGAGGAAAAGCAAGACTCACGAAGGACATTCCTGTAGGAGGAAGCGGCACAGAAAGCACTCTAAGTGAAGAAGAATGAGACACCGTCCCCATACACACATTCTGGGAAACACAAAACATGCCCTTCATATTTCCAAGTGGCCTTAGTTTTCAAACCGTACTCAGAGAAAAATCCCTGTATGAAAAAATGACTCTTGTTTAGCCCACGTTGTTTGCCAGCTGGCTTTCCGTGGCAGCTCTGGCTGGAGAGAACCCTGGATACTTACGCAGTCCTTTTCCTTCCTCCTGTTGGGATGATGTGTGGGGAGAGTGAGGAAGAGGGAGTCGAAAAAGGGAAAGGGATGAATGAAGTCATCTCAGTGCACATGGATTGTTTCTTTGGTGTTTTGTGGAGATTTCACTCCAGGAGGCTTGGGCCAACCAGTTTACTTGGGTAGGAGCATACTTTGCTCACCTGGCCAAGGTTTCTCAGTGGAGGATGGCAGGGAGCTTAGCCATTCTTTGCCATGCTTACTTTTGGTCCTGTATATGTAAAGTTGACCAAAACCCTCACAAGGACTGTGATCCGATCTGCTTTCTGCCATCATCTCCCACCCTCCTGCCTATCTCGTATCCCCAGGCTAAAACTGGTGGTTTGGCTGAGGAGTGGGTTATGCTTCATGGTAGAGCTAAAGTTATCCTGATCTCTCTTGATTTCCCCTTCCTTCAAAGACTCTGTTTCTGACCCTGGCCAGCTCCCAAATAGCTCCTGTAATTGGTTACAAGCAAGGCTAAGTGAGATAGTGATTTGATTCTGGAAGCACAAACCAGTGCCCCCATGGCACTGGAGAAGCATCTTCTCCATGTTCACCTCGCAAGCTTTTGAAAAAAACCTGTCATTCAGAAGCAAGCCAAAACTGTCATCTCACTCGATGCTAATGAACTCATCAAATCCATTCGCAGGGTTTCGGCTCTTCAGTACTCTGGCCAAGCCTTTGCTTAGTACACGAAAGAATATTCCCTGGGGTGCTTTTCACACCCTATTCTGACCCCATACCCCTAAACTGTGGACGAACACAGACACACTTGGCCACATGCTCTTGAAAAATTCAATCTGAAAGCTAGTGTTGGTTACTAAAGATAAGATTTTGATAAAAGTAAAACACCGAGCCATGTATGCTGCTTGCCACCAGGAGTTCTTTTCCCTGGAGGACAGTCCTGCCTGCCCACTGCTGGGGAAGAGCATTCCATATGTGGAGTGGAGCAGGGCAACTACTGGGAAATACAGTGACCTTGACCTCTTACTCCATCAACAAAATAATGGCACTTTTATGAGACCTCTAGAAATAGAACTTTTTATCTGGCACCATCTTATGCTACGCTTTGGAGCAGTGATGTCACCAAGGAGACAGAAACTAGGGAATTCATCCTCTTGGGCCGGGTGACTAATCCTGTTTCCCAACCTCAGAACATTTGCTGATGTCATCCATTTTCCCAAAACCACACCAGCCTGGGGGTAAGAAGATAGTCACATCAACTCACAAATTCACATTTCTGTGACTCTAACGCATACTGTGGGGATTCCCAACCCTTCTCATATTCCTCCCTAGTATTCCAGGAGGTGGTCCTCGGAGGCTGACTCGTGTGCTTCCCAAATTCGTCTTCTATGGCACCCGGTGTTCTCCCTGGCTTTAATGCACAGCCTCTCTTCTGATGCTACAGAACCCCATAATGGCAATGGGTTTGCCAGAGCCCACAGAGGGGCACAAGGTCACTCACCAGAGGACCCCACTTTCCTGCCGCTGCCCACCAGTGTTTACCCTGAGGCTGCCAGCACAAGGCAGTGAGGACCTGGGTGTGTGGTCCAGGGTGTTGTTGCCAGTGACTACAGAGAGTGCCACACCAATGAGCAATGAGTGATGCCCCAGTGACAGCTCGCTCCATTTTTATTCATCTTTTATTCCAGCCATTCACCGAAGGGGCATGAGTCCAGACAGTTGGACACTGCTCCGAGTAACAGAGCCAGAATCTCCTTTTCATCCAGCCTTGCCATTGTCACCGATGAACCCAGTTTATGAGCTTGACATGTTTTCCTTAGGATGAGCTCTGCCCACTGAGGCTCCTTGGGTCCTCCTATAAGCAAGCTCCTAGCAGATCCACCCTCCTGACATACCAGTATGTCCAGAAACAACATTAGCTGGGTTTTGCCATCCCCCTGAAATAGGGTGAGTAATTCCTTTGGGTGGCCCTAAGGTGCTGAGTGGAGGGGATTTAGCCAGGGCAGAGGAAGGCTAAGGTCCCCAAAGTCTCCCTTCCCACATAGGAAGTACTTTGGTGAGGAGGCTGTGGGTCAGGTGACTCTTCACACCTGTGAAAGCTCTTTTGCTTAAAGTTGACTGTTAAAAAGTGATTTATTGGCAACCTCAGGGTAACAAAAGCCTGGCTCACCAATCAAGGCCACCAAGTTTCTCAAACTTTAAGGCTCCTACGAATCACCTGGTGGTGGGGCTGGAGCAGAGGCAGTGCCTGTGAAACATGCAGATTCTTGGGCTGCACTCCGGGGGTCTGCTGGACACAGGAAGCTGCGAATTTACAAATACTCCAGGCTTACAGTTTACAAATACGTCCGGCGGTCCTGATGTAGGTGGTTCATGGACCACACTTTAAGAAACCCTGGGTTGAGCTGGCCTCCAGGCTTACCATGTCATTCACCATGTCTACAGGGAGCCAAGATTCATCACAATGTGACTGGGTGCCAGGAGCTGGGCAAAATTCCTTTATGATCCTAACACATCTCATTCTATAAAGATAAAATCCTTGTACAGATGCCACAGTGATCTCCATTAACATCTCAAAACTTGGGGAAAAAAAAAGTCTCCCTTCTAAGCTCACATGGTGACAGAGCTGGGGGCAGCTGGTTGTGCCTAACTCCAAGGCATGGTCTCTGATCTTAGAATGTCACATTGCTTCTGTGACATTTAGGGGACACAAATGAGCAGAGGCCAAGTTGTATTTGGCAGCAGTGCTTGATTGCATAGAAAAATGACAACACTACCCTAGGTACATCTATTGGCCCCAACAGGAAGGAGATGAAAGTATCGCAAAGGGAACAGCGAGCCTAGACTGAATCAGAGGACTCCCAGAAATTCACTGCACTCTCCATGATGTAATTATGCCATTAGGTTGGCCAGTTGAAGATTACACTACAGAAGAAGTCAGGAGGCAGACGTCATTATCTAAATAGGTCATTCTGTACTCATTTCTTTGTTTACTTGTTTCTTGCCAGTCATCCACTGGATCATAAACCTTACGAAGGCAAAACTCTTTTTGTCCTGTTCTTCACAAAATCCCCGTGTTTAGCACAGTCCTGGCCTTCTGGAAACCTTTGTGGAATGAATGAATGAATGAATGAATGGGTCCTGGGGAGATGAAAGGCAGTGTTACTCTTTCTGTGGGGGGAACATGGGAAGGCTGCTTCACTCTCAAAGCAGCGCATTCTCACTCATTCATGTGTTGAGTGGCAGGTGCTGGAAGTCAGAGCACCCAAGATGCAAGCTCCTGTGCCCCTGCCCTGGACCTCAGGTCTCCAACAGTTAGGCATGTGGTTGACAAGTCTCTGAGATTTTCAGATATGTTGGGGAATAGGAACTGGAGGGGGTGGATGGTACAGGTCTCTGTGCCCCCACCCCATGATCCCTAGATGACCATCCAGAAAGTGTCATCAGCCAATTGGAAAGTCATGAAGCAGACATAGCCCTAGACATATTCTAGTGGGAAGGCAAGAACATGTTCTGTGTCCCCTCCTGCTTTCCAACCTAAGGTAGAGGCTGCCCCGGGCACAAGAGCACTTTCAGATCACTGGTATAGCTTTCCCAAAGCTGCCTACCTCTGCACCATCTCTGGGAAGATTCAGAAACTGCCCCATTCCAGCGGGATGGCCTGGGGGCAGAAAAATGCTCCATGTGCCTCGCAGGCAGAGGTGGGAGCTTGGGGTGGCATTTCTCTAATGAAGTCACCTAGGTTTTCACATTTAGAACTATGGACATCCAGGCTCCTGCTCACTGCTCTCAGAGTCACTGGAAGCCTGAAATTATGAGGCTTCTTTTCAAACACTGTTTAAGAATCTTTGATGAATCCTCATCATCTGCCATCAGGCACCACAATTTCATGATCCCCAAAGGAGTAGGGCAGGTTCCTGAAGACCTCCTGGGGCCGGTCCACCAGTGCTGGGCCACTGACTCCATGAAAGCAGTTGGCACAGCTTGTCTTTGAGACTCTGTGCCTTCAGAACCTGATGTAGTCTGACTGTGTCCCCACCCAAAATTTCATCTTGAATTGTAATTCCCATAACCCCCATAATCTTTAAGTGCCAAGGGAGAAACCAGAGAGAGGTAACTGGATCATGGGGGCGGCTTCCCCTGTGCAATTCTCATGATAGTGAGTCTCATGAGATCCGATGTTTTTTTTAAGTATCTGGCATTTCCTCACTCCGTCCTGCTGCCCTGTGAAGACAGTGTCTACCTTTCCTTTGCCTTCTGCCATGATTGTAAGTTTGCTGAGGCCTCCCCAGTAATGTGGAGCTGTGAGTCAATTAAACCACTTCATACATTACCCAGTCTCGGGTATTTCTTCAAAGCAGTGAGAACTGACTAATACAAAACCCTATTTGTTTCTCGCGTCCATCTGCCTTCCTTTTCCAGTTACATCATTCTAATTGGTGTTTCTTTCCTACTTCTGGGTTCTTACCTCCCTTCTCATTACTGCTGTGACACATTCTCCTTCTACTGACTGGCAGGCCTGCCCTTCTCCCTGGTGACTGTTCAGGCAGGCCTTGGTGACCACGTATGCTCACCCTAACCATAGACTTGACCCTTCTGCTTCAAACCCCATAGAAAACTGGCATTTCCTTGCTATTCTGAAAGATGGGAATGGGAATTTGGATTTGAGAGAACTGTAATAGAGCTCTGACAGCTTCCTAGAGTCTGGGTGGCAGACTGGGTTCTGCTGGGACCAGATTCCACCTGTCCTTCCTCCTGGCAAAGTGTGTGTTAACTTCAGGGAGCCCAAGTCATTGTAACTCGTGTGCAGAGACAACTAAAATCTGTGCCCAAGATGGGTCAGTGAGTCCTGGACTCCCCATGAAGCTAGCCACAGCTGCCAGTGCTTGTCTGTGGTGGCCCCAAGCTACGGGATTTGAACAGCTGCCTGCCAACAGCACCACCTCCTCTCCCAGATTTATCTTGCACCATTGCGCCCACAGCTGGGCCTGTGCAGAGAATGTACAAACTGGTTGCTGATGCTGTTCAGGCTGCCAGCCCATTGGAAGCACAGCAAATGACTTCTATTTATAGAGAAGGCATTCCTTGGCCACACACAGCACTCTTGGTCTGCTGAGAAGTCAGCCAAGTCCCTGACAGACACCAAGGGGCAAGACTGCAAGCCTCCTCTGCCAGAGAAGGCATTGTTCTGTCACACACAATGGTAGGCCGGCCCTGGCGTGATGTCAGATGAGTTGACAGTAGCAGCTGCCTGTACATTGCCTCTCCTCATTTACAGCTGAACTCTGCCAAACTCAGGGAGCAGTCCGGAGTTTTAGGTTTGGATTTTGGAAAATGAATTGCACCAAGAGGCCAGGACCGTTTTGGTCCAGTTGGCTTAGCAAGGAAATGGCCACAAGCCATAGGTGGTAATTTAGCAGTGGCTGCCTGAGTCTTTAGGGCAATGTAACCACCAAAAGCAGTAGAATGGGCAGCCAGGGCCATTGCAGGGCACAGTCACAGAGGCTGGCCAAGAGGTCTGATGGGGAGGCCTTTCCTTCCTGCAGACCCAGCCTGGTCTCCTGGACTCCTCCCATTTCCCGCAGCCTAGCTGGTGGCACCCAAAACCCACGAGAGAGCTGCAACATAGAGCTGGGCTGTCTCAGGTAAATGCAGGAAGGGCTACCCCTCTGTAGGTGAGTGATACTAGCTTCCTTAGGCAGCCTTTAGGTTTCCATTTGTTAGTTAACTCTGGCTATACCTGAGAAGACAGAATAACCAGCCTGGTGGTTGAGTGTACGCTGTAGAGAAACACAGAACCAGCCTTAGTCTCAGCTCTGCCACTTGCTAGCTGTGGGACTCTGTCCTCAATTCTCCAGTCCTCAGATTTTCCACTAGTAATTTGGGATTAAATAACCCAATAGGAAAATGAACCAAGGACACAGAGAGGCAATTCATAGAATAAAAAATACAAATGGCTAATAAATATATGAAAATGTGTTCAAGCCCTCTAGCTGTTAGAGAACTGCAGATTAAAATAAGGCCTCAGTCCTGGCAAATGTTACAAGATTGATAATGCCCAGCACTGGCACGGAAGCACTGGCACACACTATTGGCGGAAACGTAAATTGGCTCGGCCACATTAAAAGATCGTTTCTCAGTCTCTATAAAGACTTTATGTGCAAACCTTTTGACTTCACAATCCCACTTCTCAAAATCTATCCTGGAGAAGTAATTGCATGTTATGGATATAGTGGTCAGTGTAACATTGCTTGTAGACTTAAATAAAAGGACAAAAAGAAAAAAGCATAGCAGAAAACCCAAGTCATGAGCATGTAATTGCAGGTAGAGCTACAGGTTCTGAGATGGGAACAATTCCAATATACATGGTTATCTAGAAAGAATATGTCAGGGGAACAATACATGTAGGCCAATCACATTATATTAAAAAATGTATATTTTCATTTTTTCTAAGTAAGGCCATGGAAAAGGTCCAGGAGGCTGCACTTTCCACTGTGCTCAGTGGTTACCTCTGGGTGAGGACAGTCGGAGGGAGGGAGGGAGACTTTTGTTTTTTACTCCTTATACAGATGCCCCTCAACTTCATAAGCAAATATGTCATAAGTCACAGTGCATTTAACCAACCTGCCAAACATCATAGCTTAGCCCAGCCTACATTAAACATACTCAGAACACTTACATTAACCTACTGCTGGGCAACATCATCTCACACAAAGGCTATTTTATAATAAAGTGCTGAATAGCTCATGTAATTTTATTGAATACAGCACACTGTAAGGTGTCACTTGTTTACCCTCATGATTGCGTGGCTGACTCTTGGCAGCTGAAATCTTACCACATAGTGCTAGCCCAGGAAAAGATCAAAATTCAGAATTCAGAGATGTGCATTGCTTTTGCATCATTTTAAAGTCAAAAAATCAAAATTTGAACTTTTGTAAGACCATCTGTACTCTATATACTTACATCTGTATTTTTGCGTTTTTTACAATATACACTGTAGGGTTATTGTTGTCCTCTGTCATCCCAGTTTCTTGTAAAGCCGTCAGAGCTAGACTGAATTGGGGAAGGCTGCAGCTGGAGCAGAGTGCACAGGAAATACCAGGCATTCAGATTTGGACGTGTTAAATGTCAGGCACCCATTAGAATCTTAAGTGGAGATGCTGAGCAGGCAGATGGATAGAAGAGTTTGGAGAATCACATTTGAAGACAAGTTCCCTAGGATGTATGGGCATGAGGAGGAGAGTCCCATTAATAAGATAGGGTGGGGTCCAGAACCAAGTGTGTGGGCACCCAAGCCCTGGATTCCAATGTCTTTAACACAAATCAATTTCTGCTATGAATCTAAACAACTGTAGGGTCCTAATAGATTCTTCCCACACACTGGTATCACTGGCACCTATCAAAAACTCCTTCTGTCTTATTCTTAGCACTGCTCCCTGCTTTTCCTTTGAATGTCCAGCTTGGTCTGACTGAACTCCATTGATGGTCTCTGGGCTTCCCAACTTCCCCTTCCCTCGACATCGTGTCTTTGAATCCCCCTTCTGCAAGCTTCCTGGCTGCAGAGAAGTCCTGCCAATTCCTGAGTAACTCCACCCATCCCTCACTCTATTCTTCAAGCTCCAACCCAGGACAACTCCAACATGTGTACAGTTTTTCACACAGCTGCTCATTTAATTCCCAAGAGGCAGATATATTATTAACCTCACTTTTACTATTATCCTGCCCTCTTGACAGATGAGAAAACTTAGTGTTGTGTGTTGGGAAGTGTCTTATCTTCTACTAGAGTCTAGAAAACTACCATAAACTTAACAACTTAAAACAACCCATACTGGGGCCGAGTAACATGGCTCATACCTGTAATCCTGGCAGTTTGGGAGGCCAGGACAGGAGGATCACTTGAGGCTAGGAGTTCGAGACCAGCCTGAATGATATAGCAACACCCCATCTCTATAAAAAATTTTTTTTTAAATTAGCCGGGCATGGTGGCATGCGCCTATAGTCCCAACTATTCTGGAGGCTGAGGCTTGAGCCTAGGAGCTTGAGGCTGCAGTGAGCTATGATTGCCACTGCACTCCAGCCTGGGCAACAGGGTAAGAAAAAGAAAATACAACAACAACAAAAACACATTTATTATCTCACAGTTTCTGTGCCTCAGGAATCTGGGTGTGTCTCCGCAGAATCCTCTGCTTCAGGATCTCTCATGAGACTGCTATCCAGGGGTCAGCTAGGACTGGGGGCTCATCTGGAAGCTCAGCCAGGCAAGGATCTGCCTCTAAGGCATTTCACAGTTGTTGACAGAATTCAGTTCCATCTGAGCAGTTAGACCAAGGGCCTTAGTTCCTGCCAGCTGTTGGCTGGAGGTCACCGTCAGTTCCTTGCCACATGGGCCTGCTTACTTTATCAGTGTGTGTGACCCGAGAAGGCAATAGAGAATCTGCTGGTAAGGGAGGCTACAATCTCTTGAAACCTAATCTCAGAAGTAACACCCCGTCACCTTTGGTTAGAAGTAAGTTGCTAGACCAGCCCACACTTAAGAGGAGGCACCCCCACTACACAGGCTGTGAATACAAGGAGCAGGTCACAGGCCATCCTAGTGTCAGCCCACACAGGACATAACACCTGGGACTTGGGCACAGGCCTGTCGACCTCTAATGCTTGGCTGCTTCCTTCTATGCAACCCTGGATCCTCCATGGTTGTGCTCTGCTGTGGCCTGAACATAAAGGGAACAATGATAGCTCTTTCTGCATGTGACTCTAGTAAGTACTCTTTTAGCCAGGGATGTTGAGTAATCTGGTTTTAACAATAGAAAAATGGGACTTGCAAATTAGCATGGGTTTCCAAAACAGAATGCAATTTAAAGCTGAGAAGCTGAAGTGATAAACGGAGGAACAAATGGTGTTCGGTCTATAAAAGCAGCTGATAAAAATGCCTGTCACCTTTCAAACCAGTCCTGCACCCCACAGACCACAGGTAAATCATCTCTCTCTACCCAGACCCACAAACTGGCCATGTGTGTAACACTGCCACTCCAGGAAGGAGGCGGGCCAGAGGAGCAGAAGAGAGCCAGCCACCGCCTCACCAGCCTTCTCTGTGGGTCGCCTTCTCCCAGGCCCTTTGAGTGGAAACAGCCCAGTCCCTGATCAAAGAGTGCCCTGCAGTGACAGCTGGGAAAGATGGCAGGTGTCAGCCTTCTCACCCCATCTCTGCCACCACTGCTCCCTGAAAACTTCTGGCAGGGGTGATTCCAGTGCTGTGGCTTCTTGACAACCCAGCTTCAGTCTCGGGCACCCCTCTCCTCCCAAGCCTGTTTCTCGGGCTGCCACTGAGTGGACTCTCTTTTCAGTGCTCCTCAGAAGAATTACTCCAGTTCCCAGGACCACCCCGATTCATCTCCTCAACTGGGACTTTCTGTCTGTAGTTCGACCCCAAATTGTATATTGATTTAATAAATATTTATTGAAACTTGCTAAAGGCCATATATATCCTTCTAAAGCACTGAAAAAGATATTCCTTATACATGGGCATATATGTACATAAATACCTGTAATACAGAGGCTAAGAGCATGGTTTTAAAATTAGATCTTGTCATTTAGTAACAGTGAGCTTTACTTTGGCAGGTTACTCAAACTTTCTGAGTCCCAGTTTCCTTTTCTGTAATGTGGACATCATTATTCCTACCTCACAGGATCAATGTGAGAAAAAAGTGAAATAATAATTTGTGTGCGGCACTTAACACTGTGCCTAAAACATAATAAATACTTAACAGCACTTCTGTGTAATCAGCACAGGACAGACCATTCCCAAAGATTTCCACTCCCACCAAATCATAGGCTCTTAGAAGGCTAAAACCACAACTGTCTTGTTCATCCTTATATCCCCAATACCTGACACAATGCCTGGCACATGGTAAGTGCTTAATAAACATTTCTGTAATGAGTTAATAAGTGAATAAGTAATACTGCAGTTAATGACAAAAATATTTGTCTGGTGCAACTTTCCAAGGAGCTTAAAGATCTCTCAATATTATTTAATTAGGTTTTAAAGTTCACCGTGGGGCCAGGCATAGTGACTCATGCCTCTAATCCTAGCACTTTGGGAGGCAGAGGTGGGAGGATCTCCTGAGTCCAGGAGTTCAAGATCAGACTGGGCAACAAAGCAAGGCTCCGTCTCTACCAAAAAAATATGAAAAATTATCCAGGCATGGCAGTTGTACCTGTAGTCCTAGCTAGTCAGGAGGCTGAGGTGGGGGAAAATTGCTTGAACCCAGGAGTTCAAGGATGTAGTGAACTATGATCACACGACTGCTCCAGCCTGGGCAACAGAGCAGGACCCTAACTCTAAAAAAAAAAAAAAAAAAAAAAAAAAAAAATCCACAAAAAAACAAAGTTCACCTAGGATGGCAAGTAAAAGGTTTGACCATTTACTTAGGCCTTTGACCAAGGTGTAAAGGACTAAACTTGACTTGCCTAAAACCATGCAATAAATCTGGTTATAGGTTGGCATGGCTACAGGGTTGGCATTCAGATTCTTGTACTCCCTACTCCTACACATCTAGTGTATTGAGACCGTCTTCCTAGCCTGACTGACTTGCCAATAGAGAAAAGCCCCTCTGAACTCCAAAATTTGAGGACTTTCTAATTCTTTGTGACAATGACTCACTTTGTAAGGAACCAATAAGTTGTCCCAGGCTTTGGTGCTGAGCAAATTGTGGAGCAAAAGCCAGCTGCCTGCTGTCCATTAGTCCAAAAGTAGGATCTGACACGCCTGCAGAGTCTGTCCAGCACCCTAGGGTTGATTTCCCTGGGGGGTGTTGTTAGCCACTCAGGATGACCAGTAGCCATTCCTGGAGAATGAGAACAAATCTCAGAATAACGTGATCTGCCTCTAGTCCCAGCTCCACTAGCTCCACTTGACCTTGGACAAGTTACTTAACTTCTTTTCACTTTCATTTTCTTATCTGAACAGAAGGGAAAGTAACACCTTGTAAGGACTGAATAATATGATGTCTGACAAAAGGCACCATGCCCAGCACAGTTCCCAGAGACTGTTTGTGGAGTGTGGATCTGAATGCAGGGCTGGTGTTAATCATCCTTTGTGGGGAGCAGCCCAGGAAAATCTTCTGGTCTCCTGTTTCCCTCTCATAGTCCAGTCCAATTCCCATTGGCACCTCGGGTAAGGCAGTGATTTTCAAGATTTATCTCAGAGCAGAACTCTTTCGTCAAGCAAACTTAACATGGACTGGAACGGAAGTATATAAAACTGATAAAGCTGAGCTCACTTGTCAAAGCAGAGCCGGGGACAACCTAGATCTGTCTTTGTGATTTACCCCTCCTCATTTTGCAGTGGCCTCCCATACATCTCCATGAGCCCCCCAGACTTCCAGAACTTGGATGGAACACAACTAAACTAAAGTAGTATTCTAGATGGTCTCTGTCAAATTAATAACAATATCAACACATTATTATAATATAAATGCTAGCTATAATTTATTATTATTATTATTACAGCTAACATTTACTACAGTGGTTCTCAAACTTTAGCTTACATCAGAATCACCTGGAAACCTCATTAAAATACAGATTAATGGACCTTACCCCAGAGTTTCTGATTCAAAAGGTCTAGGGTGGAGCCAAGAATCTGCATGTCTAACACGTAACTGACTAGTGATGGTGATGCTGGAGTGTGCAAAGACACTCTGAGAACTGATGATTTACTGTGAGCTAAGTGCTAAGCATTCTATGTGGAGACTGTTTTTAATGCTCACAACCATACGATGAAATAGGTATTGTACTATTTACATCCCTTATTTACGGATGAGGAAACTAACAGTCTAACTAACTTGCTCCAGGTCTTAGTTACTAAGTGGCAGATTCCAATCCAGGTCTGACTCCAAAGTCCTCACTCCTAACCATGATGTTAAAATGTTAAAATAGAAACCTATTATAAGGAACAGGTCCACTCATTTGCATTCATTAACCAGTATAAATAAGTTCATGTAATGAACTGCTCTGAGAGAAAAGGTTCTAAGGTAGTTGAGGTTTGATGAAGAACAAAAAAAACAAACAAATCAGGCAGGTTTGAGTAACAGGCCATTGCTTATCATAGTCTGCAAGGTATTTCAAGAATTTGGCCAAGAGAGACAGTACTTGTGACAAAAGATAGAAAATTTGGTCAAAAAGACAAATTTCACTTTATTATTCATTTAGTCACTAGTTTATAAAATGCTTATTGAATACATACTATACACTGGGGGCTGTTTTGTGCTGAAGATATGAGGGAGAGTAAAAGTAGCCATGGTTCATGACCCTCAAAGCTTACAGACCCCTCAAAGCAACAATATTAAGCTTAGTAACAATTTTGCCCAAGTCGTGAAACCTTAACATTCAGCTTTGGCCACATGGTTCTCTCAGGTCCCAGCTCTTTTGGTTCTGACTCTTCTGAATCTTATTATCTTGTATTATTCACTCTATCTGTTGACCTAATACATTTCCATTCTGATGTGTGCAGTTCAGCACAATCCTGACATCATGAACTCAAAAGCCTGCCTTGTTAATAGATTTTTTTTTTTAAATGTTGACTATGGACAAGATTTGGCTTGTGTGTGATAATTGGTAACTATACGACTAACAGGAGGAGGTTTTATAATTGGTCTGCTCTTGTGTTCTTACTCATCACTGCTAATTACCCAGTGTGTCTGATATGCCAGATGGATATTTAATAAACGGTCTAATGATTGGATCTGAAATAACATATTCAGATTCAAGAAAACCATGGTCCTGGGAGGGAGGTCACACAGTTCTCCATTCCGCCATCCAGCACCGTAGCTTTTAGATGAAGTTTGATGAGGCTGAATTAGATCCTGACAATTGTATGGCTTTTTTTTTTTTTTTTTAATTCCAAGGAAATTTTCTTTCATGGTCTTACCATGATTTCTATGAGAACTCATTTTGGGGAAAAATCTTCAGTCTTACTTGTTCCAAGTTGGATTTACTTACTCTGGCGAAGTTATGACCTATTAAAAAAGTGGAGAGGGTAAATTTTGACAACTGAGAAGCCAAGTTTCAGGGAACCGTGTTGTCTTAGTCTGCTCTGTGTTACTGTAAGAGAATACTTGAGACTGGGTGATTTACACAGAGAACTGGCATCTGCTCAGCTGCTGGTGAGGGCTTTTATGCTGCGTCACAACATGGCAGAAGGTCAAAGGGGAAGCAGAAATGTGCCACGGGGCAAAATCCAAGGGGCCTCCTGGCTTGATACCAACGCACTCTTGTAGGAACAAATCCCTCCCTGATCCAGCCTTCCCAGAGTGAGATCTCACTGTCCACTGCAGTAACAGCACCGAGGTATTTATAAGGCATCTGCCCCTATGACCCAAAGGCCTCCTGCTAGGCCTTACCTCCCAACACTACCCCATTGGGAATCAAATGTCAACATCACTTTTGGTGAGGATAAACTATATCCAAACCATAGCACATGTGAAGGAAAAAAAGAAAAAGGGAAGAAAGAGTAGAAAGACTGTAGTAAGAAATCCATGATCGATGAGAAACATGGAGTTTTCGCAACCAGCTAAAGAAACGCTATAGGCTGTCTCCTAGAGACACACATTTCTGCCATCTAATCTGCAGATTTGTTTATATTAAAAAACAAAACTAAATTTAAGCTTCAAAGTAAAAGCTCAACATTGAGGGAGACATATGGGCTGTTTGCTTTGAATGAGGGGCAGGAGCCAGCCTTCTCTGAGTTGGCCCAGAGAAAATTTTTGAAACACAGAAATGTAATAATAGCTGGCACATGGGATGTGGGGATGAAATCAGCGCTTTCAAAAGAAAAGAATGAAGAGAATAATAATAATAAGCCAACACATTCAGTTCTTTTGGTTAATGTCAAATTTTACTCACCAATCTTAACAGATCTACTAGTGATTACTCTTATTTGGGTATTTCCAGTGGAAAATTATCCAGTTTGTGAAAAGTCTCAGTCGTTTGTTATGAAGGACACAGCTTTCATTTTGTCCCAAAATTAGATGGGACTGAATTACCCCCACCAAGATGATTCAAGCTGCCTACTCGTGCCCAGCTCTGCCCTTGCTTTTGGCAGGGTACAGCATGGCATTTAGCCTTGGAGTTATCCCTGATTGCCTGGCCAGGCCTACATCAGAGTTAACGGGGGAGGAGAAGGAGAAGAAGGAGGAGTTGGTATAGATGACTATTGAAGAGCGTAGGATTTGGAGCCAAAAGGACCTGGGTTCAAAGTTCAAATTTGCCTCTTACTATGTGAGCTTCAAGTTCTAAATAAATCTTAATAATAACATGAGCTTATTACAAAGATTTGATGAGATATTATACACTAAGGGCTTAGTTCAGTACATGGCACGTGACGTGTAATGGTACCTGTTGTTGCTGGGAGTCTTAATCTTAGTATAGGTGGTTTGAAAGAAGAAAGTAAGTGGGTCAGTCTTAGTTTCTAAATCCATTGTACAGTGCTGTCCAATAGAACATTCTTCAATAATAGAAATTTCTGTATCTGTGCTACCCAATACAGTTTAGTATCTTGCTGCATGTAGCTATTGGGCTCTTCAGATTTGGCTAGAGGAAGTGACTTTTCACATTTAACTGATTTAAATTTCAATAGCCATGTGTGATCTGTGGCTACCATGTTAGGCAGCACAGCCTTATGAGATTAAAATTGTAGAATCATGTGAGAAAGAACAACATTGTGAGAGAACAGTTACATGAAAATATAAGGAAGCATAGAGCTCATGGGTTTGAGCCAGTCAGAATCACATTTTTATTGAGTCATGGACACTACTCTTATTATGTCCTTTATTGTACAAACAAAAAAATAGAAAACATTTCCAAACCTTAAATGTCAAACTCTCCAGTTTCAAGATGTATTAGTTTGTTCTCACACTGCTATAAAGAGACACCTGAGCTTTGGTAGTTTATAAAGAAAAAAGGTTTAATTGGGTCATGGTTCTGTAAGCTGTATAGGAAGCATAGCTGCTTCTGCTTCTGGGGAGGCCTCAGGAAACTTACAATCATAGTGGAAGATGAAGGGGAAGCAAGCATGTCTTACATAGTGGAGCAGGAGCAAGAGAGAGAGAGGGGAGGTGCTACACACTTCTAAACAACCAGATCCCATGAGAACTGACTGTCAGGAGGACAGTACCAAGGGGGGTTGGTGTTAAATCATGAGAAACCACCCCCATGATCCAATCACCTCCCATCATGCACCTCCTCCAACATTGGGGATTACAATTCAGCATGAGATTTGGGTGGGGACACAGATCCAAACCATAACACAAGAGCTGTTTGACAAGTTGTAATCCCACAAAAATGAAAGAGATTCAACTTTGATTTAGAATCTACAGTAGCAAAATTTTCACCATTTGATAAATAGCCACGACACATGAGGCAGCATCAAGTCTAATCACTGAGCCCTGTCAAGCACAGGAGAGCTTCCTGAGTGTCATTCTTAAGGCACATGTTGTACCTGTACAGGTGAGAGCCATTTTTTGGACAAGATAATAGAGGAATCCATGTTAATGTAACTCACTGCTGAGTTGGCAATGAGCTCACTCATTGGCAGCCAAATGAAAAAGCCCATATGGGAAGAAATTAATAAAGCTGGCATGTTTTCTGTTCCTATCAGCATAACCCAAGATATAGAGATAAATAATGTTTGTTCAGTAATGACTCAAATGTGTCACAGGCATTTTGAAAGAATGTCTATGGTAAAGTTTAAATATTAGGACAATTATAGTCCAATGTGTCCCGGGTCCAAGATGAATAAAATAGTGTTTCAAAAAGGACTGGGTTTACACAGTACTTCATATTTTACATAAAGACTCTGCATAGTTGAAATAAAAGTGGCCTGACACTGGGATTCAAGAGCCCTGGTTTTGAGACCTGCTTTGCTGGTTTCCAGTTGGTAGTTCTCAACAAGCTATTAACACTCTGTGTGCCTCAGTTTCCACACATTTGAAAATGGGGTTACTATCTCATAAGATTCTTGTAAAGGTTAAATGGAAAACTAAAAAGCACTTTGCAAATGAGAAGCATTATCATCACCATCATCATTATCTTCATCATCATCATGTTATTTTTACTTTCTCAACAATCCCCTGAGGGAGCAAGATAGAGCAAGTAGACCATTCCCAAATGAGACTGAAGGTGAGAGGATTTAAGTGACTTCCCAAGGTCACACAACTAGGAAGACTAGCATTCTCATCATAGCTATGAAAAACTGGGTGAAATTTAGCTGAAGAACATAAAGGTTTTCTATTTTGGATCTCATCCTTTAAATCATAGAATTATGAAAATGAAAAAGTCAGGACTGTGTTTAGATACAAGCAACACAGACCCCTGCCAAGGGTCTTGTGTGTTAGTTACAACAAGGGCTTACCAACTGTACCAAATACGGCCTGCTTTGGTTAATAAAGTTTTATTAGAACACAGTCGCCCTCATTCATTTATAAGCTGTCTTTGGCCACTTTTGCACTACAACAGCAGAGCTGAATGGTTACAATAGAAACCCTATGGACCACAATGCTAAAAATATGTACAATCTGGCCCTTTACAGAAAAAGTTTGCCAACTCCTGCTTTAGAAGGCCCCGGTATCACAAACCACACAAAAATAAATGTGTTAAAGAACACATGGCTGTTCTATTTGGTGATTGGCACTAGAAGAGTGTGACTCATATCCTTGAATAGCCACTGTTGTGACCAGTACTCCTCAGGCCTCAGGCCCCAGATCACATCTGCCTTGTGTCCTTGAGACCAAAGAGACTACCTCCAGATGCCAGGAAGGTTTGAGACTTCTGCCATTGTTCACTTGGGCCAGCAAGGCCTTGGGTCTGGAGGAGAATTTGAGCAGCATAAGTACTTAGAAAACAGAAATGAAAAATCAAGTAATTTGTCAAACCCTCCCCCAAAACAGCATAAACTACAGTAGATTCTTGTATAATGAAGTATCATTTCCCAGTGCGGGCAGGCATCCTTGCTCTCTTTGAGTTTCAGTTCTTGGTTTTGGATCTGGGGGTGTTCACAGATTGGCAAAGTACACAGATGCATGTGGCAACTGGGGACCATTTTGCAATATTAAGTAACTAATGTTACTTGAAAAATTTTTTTAGGTAGGTCATCATATAACATGCATGAATTGTGATGCTTTTTTTCTATATTGGCAGCTAGATGGACGTTGAACAGTAGAATTGTGAATGGTGTTATTTTCCTAAAATGATTTCATTTAAATAATATTTTTAAAAATATTCGAGATTGTCCATTCAGGCTGTTGCAACAGAATACCTTAGAATGTTTAATTTATAAACAATAGAAGTTTATTGCTCATAGTTCTGGAGACTGGGAAGTCCAAGGCCAAGACACCAGCCGACTCAGTGTCTGCTGAGGGCCTGTTTCTTCACAGATGGTGCCTTCTATGGGTCCTAACATGGTGGAAGGGCAAAAGGGGCTCACAAGCTTCTCACACCTCTTTTATAAGGTCACAAATCCCATTGTGAGAGCCCTCATGACCTAATTGCCTCCCGAAGTCCCTACTTTCTAATAATATGAGCTTGGTGATTAGATTTCAACACATAAATTTTGGTGGGATACAAACATTCAGATCATAGCAGATATTCATGTATTATAATTTGTATTTTGCCTCTTAATTTTAAAGATAAATTTTGAATTTGTAGAAGAAAAATACGCATTTGAAAGCACAAAAGTTTTAAATTGGGGGACTTTTAAATATTTATTTTAATTTAAATTATTTGATGAAAACATATTCAAATTGTGTATGCTTTGAATACCAATATGTCTTATTTTATAATCCTTTGAGCATTACTGTAAATGAAATAAAATCTAGGCTTCTCATTTTATTGGTAGTCATGCTTTTCAGTTTTGGCAATAACAAAACAATATGCCTATCTTTAAGTTTTTTTTTAAAATTAGAGAACAGATGAGAAAGTGACTGAAGAGAATCATTAATATGGTCCTAATAGGGGCTTTAGTTGGAATTGGGTTGATTTCATTTTACTCCAATGTGTTAGTCTGTTCTCATGCTGCTAATAAAGATATACCTGAGATTGGGTAATTTATAAAGGAAAAAGGTTTAATTGGTTCACAAGTCAGTATGGCTGGGGAGGCCTCAGGAAACTTACAATCATGGTACAAGGGGGAACAAACCTGTCCTTCTTCACATGGTGGCAGGAAGGAGAAATGCAGAGCAAAGTGGAGAAAAGCCCCTTATTAAATCATCAGCTCTCATGAGAACTCGCTCTCTATCATGAGAACAGCATAGAGGAACCAACCCCATGATCTAATCACCTCCCACGAGGTTCCTCCCCCAGCACATGAAAATTACAATTTGGATTACAATAGAAGATGAGATTTGGGTGTGGATATACAGCCTGACCATATCATTCTGCCCCTTGCCTGTACAAAATCTCATCTTTCTCACATTTCAAAGCACAATTTTGTCTTCCCAACAGTCCCCCAAAGTCTTAACTCATTCCAACATTAACCCAAAAGCCCAAGTCCAAAGTCTTATCTGAGACAAGGCAAGCCCCTTCCACCTAGGAGCCTGTAAAATCAAAAGCCAGTTAGTTACTTCCTGGATACAATGGGGATACAGGCATTGGGCAAATACATTCATTCCAAATGGGAGAAATTGGCCATAACAAAGGGGCTACAGGCCCCATGCAGGTCTGAAATCCAACAGGGTAGTCATTAAATCTTAAAGTTCCACTTTGGTCTCCTTTGACTCCATGTCTCACATCCAGGTCACACTGATGCAAGAGATAGGCTCCCATGGCCTTGGGCAGCTCCGCCCCTGTGACTTTGCAAGGTACAACACCCCTCCCTGCTGCTTTCATGGGCTGATGTTGTGTATCTGTGGCTTTTCCAGGTGCACAGGACAAGCTATTGGTGGATCTACCATTCTGGGGTCTGGAGGACAGTGGCACTCTTCCCACAGCTCCTCTAAGCAGTGCCCCAATGGGGACTCTGTTGGAGCTCCAACCCCACATTTCCCTTCTGCACTGCCCTAGCAGAGGTTCTCCATGAGGGCTCTGCCCCTGCAACAAACTTCTGACTAGACATCCAGGCATTTCCATACTCCTCTGAAATCTAGGTGGAGGTTCCCAAACTTCAATTCTTGACTTTTGTGTACCTGCAGGCCCAACACTACATGTAAGCTGCCAAGGCTTGAGGCTTGCAACCTCTGAAGCAACAGCCTGAGCTGTGCCTTGGCCCCTTTTAGCCATGGCTGGGATGCAGGGTCCCAAGTCCCAAGACTGCACAAAGCCCCAAGGCCGTGGGCCCTGCCCATGAAACCATTTTTTCTTCCTAGGATTCAAGGCCTCTAATGAAAGGGGCTGTCTTGAAGGTCTCTGACATGCCCTGGAGATATTTTCCCTCATTGTCTGAGTGATTAACATTTGGCTCCTTGTTACTTATGCAAATTTCTGCAGCTGGCTTGAACATATCCCCAGAAAATGAGTTTTTCTTTTCTACTACATTGTCAGGCTGCAAATTTTCCAAACTTTTATGCATTGTCACCTCTTGAACACTTTGCTGCTCAGAAATGTCTTCTACCAGACACCCTAAATCATCTCTCTCAAGTTCAAAGTTCCATAGATCTCTAGGGCAGGGGCAAAATGCTGCCAGTCTCCTTGCTAAAGCATAGCAAAAATCACCTTTGCTCCAGTTCCCAAAAAATGCCTCATCTCCATCTGAGACCACCTCATCCTGAACTTTATTGTCCATATCACTATCAACATTTTGGCCAAAGTCATTCAACAAGTCTCCAGGAAGTTCCAAACTTTCCCACAACTTCCTGTCTTCTGAGCCCTCCAAACTGTTCCAGCTTCTGCCTGTTACCCAGTTTCAAAGTCACTTCCACATTTATGGGTATCTTTACAGCAACATCCACTACTACTGGTACCAAGTTACTTTATTAGTCCTTTCTCACACTGCTACTAAAGACATACCAGAGACTGGGTAATTTATACAGGAAAGAGGTTTCATTGACTCACAGTTCAGCATGGCTGGGGAAGCCTCAGGAAATTAAAAATCATGGCAGAAGGGGAAGCAAACACATCCTTCTTCACATGGTGGCAGGAAGAAGTGCAGAGCAAAGCAGGGAAAGTCCCTTATAAAACCATCAGATCTCATGAGAACTCAGTCACTATCATAAGAACAGCATGGGGGAACCACCCCCATGATCTGGTCACCTCCCACGAGGTCCCTCCCCTAACACATGAAAATTACAATTCGGATTATAACAGAAGATACAGTTTGGGTGGGAACAGAGAGCCAGACCATATTATTCAATATTTCTGGGAATCTGTTCCTCAGAAAAGAAAGGAAGTGGGGAAGAAGTTCTGTTCCATTTTGGGACTGCACAATCCCATTTAACTTTGCTTTCCAGTGGGTTTAGGTTTCTTTTTCCAGTGACTCATTTCCTAGGAGGCTGCTTCTCAGGGGGCTTCCTCCGACACCAGCACAGAGTTCCTTGAAGCCCCACCTGAGGTTGCATTTCTTAGGAGGAGGAGGGAGGGCTGCTGGGCTGGTCTATAAACAAGGCAGCCTTTGTCCCATTTATCCCAAAGACAGCTGCTTCCCCTGGGGTGCCATTAGGGCAGTCATTCAGGGAGCTAACAAAGAAAGGCATTTCTCTTGTGATGAGAGACACTCTTCCAGATCCACCCAAGGCACTCCTGGAAAACTGGCACCAGGTGTATTTCATTACTCAAGTGGGTTCCAAGGCAAGCACTCAGCTCTGCCACGCTGGGCCTGGGGGAACTTCTTCCATACTTCAAGGAAATAATGCATTCATTTTTTAGCTCATTCATTCATTTAACAAATATAGACTGCACACCTATTGTGTGCCAGGCACTGTGCTAGGCATAGGAGCACAACTGTGAATGTGGTCAATGTTTTCCTGTGCTACATCAAATAGATTTGGTCTTTGTCCGTGGTTCCTGGCACAGCACTCTTGAAACCCTTGGGATTTCCAGGAAGGAGCATTTGTGGCTGGTCACCAGAAAGACTGAGTGGTTAGAGGGTTGGAAGTCTCAGCCCACCTGCCCACCTCCTGGGATGGGAGGAGGTGGGAGCTGGAGATTGAGCTCTATAAAAACTCTTGAACAATGAGATTTGGAGAGCTTCCATGTTGGTGAATGCAGCCACATGCCGAGAGGGTGGCACTCCCCAGCTCCATGAGATAGATGCCCTTGCGCATGGGACTCTTTTGGACTTTGCACTGTGCACTTCTTCATCTGGCTGTTCATTTGTATCCTTTATAATTAACTAGCGTTGGGACTCAGAAAACAATTCCCCAAAATGAAGTCTTCCAAAGCCACCTCAGAAGCAAAAGTTTTTCTCTGACCTTCTGCCCTCCTGTCTCTCAGTCACATTCTCCCCAGAGGCAAGCCATACCAGAAACTGAAATTCCTCTTCCCCAAGGTGGGTTATAGAAACCAGAGCCCCATTTCCCCAAAGCCAGCCATAACAAAATATGACTCTAACTCCCCCTCCCTTTCTGTGTAAAACCCGGCCATAAAGAAATGATCTGACCTACTTTGTTTTACTGTAGGTCATCAGACTCCCATTCCAGAGAGGGTCCTGTCCCACACCCAGAAGGAAAGATGCTCAGAGAGGCCAATAGAATCTAGACAGACAGGCCTTGCTGGGTTTCCTCACTCAATCTATTAGCATCGGATCTCCCTTTTTGTCCAATCATATTTTTTACATAACTCTCCATACTTTGTTGAACCTAGGCATAAAAATGGACCATTCTCCCTGTATCTTTGGGTCTTTATCTTGAAGCCTCCAGGGTCACGTAAAATGATGATCAAATAAACCTGTGTGCCTTTTCTCCTATTCATCTGCCTTGTCAGTGATTTTCAGCGAAGCTTCAGAGGGTGAAGGGTAAGTTTTCCCTTGGCCTAGACACCAGCAAATGTAAGTAAAGTATTTTTCTGAGTCCTGTGAGCCACTGTAACAATATGAAATGGGGAAGGGGTCGTGGGGACCCCTGATTTACAGCTGGCCAGTCAGAAATATGGGTGGCCTGTGCCCTGCAACTGGCATCTGAAATAGGGATAGTTTTGTGAGACTGAGCTCTTGACTTGTGGGGTTTGCACAAACTGGGTTACTAACTCTGGGTTACTAACTCTGATGTCAGAATTGAATTGTAGGACACCCCACTGGTCTTGGAAAATTTGTTGGTGTCAGAAAACATCCCAGAGTTCCCTACCACAATGAGCTTACCATGTGTGGCAGGGAAGAAAGATAATGAAACAAGTCATTATGATAAGATAATGAGTTTGAAGAGGGGGAAGGATGAGGTGCCCAGAGGGCCCACAGCAGGGGGATTTGCCCTAATTGAGGACAGATAGAAAATGTCCCTGAAGTTGGGCACAGTGGCTTGCACCTGTAATCCCAGCACTTCAGGAGGATCACTTGAGCCTAGGAGTTTGAGATCAACCTGGGCAACATGGCGAAACCTCATCTCTACCAAAAAAAAAAAAAAAGTTAGCTGAGCTTGGTGGCATGCACCTGTAATCCTATCTACCTGAGAGGCTGAGGTGGGAGGATCACCTGAGCCCAGGAGGTTGAGGCTGGCAAAGAGGGCAAGGAAAGAGCTCCAGGGAGAGGGAGGAGCGTGGGCCTGTGGGAGGGCTGGCTGAAGACGAGGCTGGAGGTAGTGGGCCTGCATTTAAAGGACACCTATGCCAGGTAAGACAAACACTGGAATAATCCTAACCTCAAGATGATAACAACTTCACAAAGCCTTTCAGACACCTGTGGATATTTCCCCTTCAGAATGCTCCTGAGCCTCATTCATTCATTCAACAAGTGTCGAGGAAGCACGTTTCATGTGCATGTGCTGGTGAGGAGCTGGGACTACTCAGTGAAATCAGACGTCATCTGTACAATGGAGGAAACAACAGGCTGGCCCTGAGGAGAAGCATCATGGATGCAGGCTTGCTTCTGCTCATCATCTCTTTATGGGATAGCTCTGCTTGCAGTCAGTGTGGTTTCATTGGCACTAATGTCACCTCTGTTAGCTCCAAGGAGGGGCGTGTGACCAGGCCTGGCTAATCAGAGCATCATAATCCTTTTGGCCATTGTGATTGGTTCAGAAATGGACACATGACCTGAGTTCAGCCATTTAAATTGTTCCTCAGGACTTTTGATGGAGCTAATGAGGAAGGCACTCACCATCTGAGACAGCAAATAAGAACAGGGTAAGCCTGGAGATGTCAGGAGCTGCCTTTGCCACCTCATGGAAAAAGTTTGCCTGAAATTAGAGCCAACACAGAGGAAAGGTGATCTAAAAGGTGGGTAGACAGATGCTTGAGTTCCTGGGTCCAGCTGTCCCTCCTCCTACATGGATGGGTGTCAGACTTTGCAGTTACAGGAACCAACAAACTCACTTTTTTGTTTAAGTTAATGAAAGTTGAGGTTTTTTTTTTGACTTACAAGCAAGAATTCTGATTAATACAGCAGGTACATGGGCCACCAACTTCACAATAATCTGATAAATGCCGTTATAATAAAGGAAAGGCAAGGAGGCGGGACAGTGTAATGTGGGAGGGGCTGGTGCAGCTCACGCTACTGGCCCAGGTTATCTCTGTCAGCCCCACCCTGGACATGCCCTGTGGCGTCAGAAGACAGTTTTCATGAATATTATCTGCTTTCTAGCTCAAGGTCCTGTGTAGGTGTGTGCTCAAGCCAGCCACAGGACACGTTGGAAGTTCTGAGTGGTTAGGACTCAGGGACCAACCTTTAACCCGTGAAGGATTGCATTTAGAGTTTCAGCACCCCAGCTCCCGTACTTCTGGGTGGAATAGTTCAGAGGTATTCTTTTCTTAACCCTTCATAAGGTCCCTGGCAGGTTGCGCTGAGTTGTCTATAGATGGACCCTTTTGCTGGCTTTCCTCCTTTCTCTGTCTCACTCCCCTACTCCCCACTTGGGCATCCTGGGATCACCTCCCAAGTAGAGCATTTGCACCCAAACCCTAATCTCAAGGGTCTACTTTTAGAGAACACAAACTCAGACAGAAGACCTCTGCAGGCAGACCATATAGGTTTGGATCCCAATGATGATGCTTCCTGTTTGACTTTGGACAATGTATTTAATTGTATGCCTCAGTTTCCTCATCTACAAAAAGAAGATAGTAATTTCACCATCTTATAAAATTGTTGTGAGGTTGAAATGAGGTACCACATACAAAGAGCTGCCAACAATGTAAGTGCTGCGTAAATACTGGTTATTGTTCTTTTTATTCTTCTTCTTATTGTTATTGAGTGTTGTCTAAGCACAACCCAAGGGTCTGGGAAATCTTGGAAGAGGTGACACTTCAGCTGAATCATGAAGGACCAGCAGGAGCTGGGATGAAAAGGAAGGAGAGGGCCACATCGAGCAGAGGGAATGAAAGGCTCCAATTTGGAACTCGCTTTTCTGTCTAAGCTAATAATTCTAGGAGATTATATCTTTCCTAAAGCATCTGAAAATACCTTTTTTGGATACAAGATAACTTTTGATATCACTTTTTGTTTTGTATCCACTGCAGAAGAATTAGAGTAGAAGTGGCAAAAAGGGCTTTGAGTCCTGTAAGAGTTAAATCACCCAAATGAGAGGTGTGTGTGTGTGTGCATGCGTGTGTGTGTGTGATGTTTTCTCCCAAGAAAGGAAAAGGGCCTGCAGAATGTAGTCCCAAGAAGAGATGTGCCATGCTCCATTTGAGTTCCTGGGGTTGACAGCAGGACTTCAGAGGGGCATGTGTCTGGTGCACTTAGAGAATAGAGCCCAGACACCAGGGTCCCAGTTTGACAAAGAACCCTGTTCCTGAGATTGGCATGAGAGCCATGGGCTTGGGCAAGAGCATAACATCAGAGACTGGTGTCGGCTGAAGACCAGCAAGCCCTTTCCTGTGTGTTTTGCTCCATATGCTCACTCTTGTTCTTGGTGAGTTGTTTTCTTATGTGTTTTGTAATCTCACTTTAGTCAGGCTTTATCTACATGGTCTGGGTTGAAGATGTAGCCCTCCACGGTAGTTCTGCTTTTGATTCTGCATAATGTCTCAGGGGTATTACAGGCTTAGAACCAAGTTTTATGTTCTTTTCTTTTACCATATCATGCAAGCAATGTAAATTTCAAGTCCTAAAATGGAAACAGGCATGTGGTTAGGAACGATCATGGAATACATTTTCCCCATGCAAAGTAGGACGAAAACAGACAAGTTTCCTTGTTGTCTCGGTTTGCTGATGAATGGATTTTACCCTAGCTAACCATTTCGTTAAGTATATAGCTCTGCAGAGCGACAGTTTCATAAGGGGGTTTCAATTCTCACTCTTCATCTTATGTGGGACCAAGGCTTTCTCTCTAATTCACAAAAGACATTAAAATTCAAGTACTGTATTAACTGGGATATATTATTAGCAGCTTCAGCAGAGACCCCAAATAGCAGTAGCTTAGATGGGAAAGTTTAGCTCTTTTTCATATGAAAGTCCATGCTGGCACTGTGAAGTAGTCAGAGGTTCAGGTTCCTTCCATATCATCACCTTATCATCCCCAAAGTGCTGACATGGCCCGAAAGGGTTCTTAGCTATGCCTATGTTCACGAGTCAAGCTGAAAGTCATTGAAGGATTAAGAACAGGGATATGGGAGAAATAACAAGACCAGACTCTGCAGAGATTGCAATGCCTCTGCTCCAGTGGAGTTGAAACCAGATTTGGATAATCAAAGACATGTGACACAAATTCAGCACCCATAGTAGATGGTAATTAAGCCCACAGCACTTCAAATAGTGAGGAAACCATCAGGCCTTGGGTGGTGTAGACAAGCTAAGTAGGTGTAAAGTAGGAAACATATGTGTGTATACATATATACATATATATGGTGTATATGTGTGTGGTATGTCACTGTGTGGTGTGTGTGTATGATGTGCATGTGTATGTATGTGTGGTGTATGTGTCTATGAGTGTGAGATGCTGTACATGTCTTTGTGTCTCTGTCTCTACTGCATGTGTTTGTACATTTGTGTAGGGGTTATGTGTGTACCAGTGTGTATGTTTATATGTGTTGTGTGCATGTGTGTCTATCCCTGAACTCTGTGAAGCTAGACCCTTTTTCTGTCACCATTCATTGGAATAAACCGTACCTTTAGGATTAAATCATTTTCTAGTCAATCATATTAAGTATAAATTTCATTCCACAAATGCACGTGTGCATGAAATAAAATATTTTCTTCAGCAGAAGTTAATTTCCGTCATAACTCCCATCACCTCTTCCCTTTGAGATTGTCTGAGTTCCAGAGGACTCGTGTAGCGCCAGCATGTGAGACCTAGGACCAGGACTGGGGGACAGCAGGAGGCAGGGAAACTTGTCCCAATTTCCAGGGCCAGAGGTCTGGAAGGGGATCTGGGCCCAGCTATGCTGTGTATCACACAGTGGTGGCCGAGCACCTCTCAGAGGCCCTGCTTGGGGCTTGGGTTGTGGATTGTGGTCATTTGCTGTTTTGGTTATTGATTCACTGGTGAGTGACCCCTTCTGTCCCTGCTCTTTTTGCTAGTTTAGTGCCACCCTTGGGCACATGTGAGCCAACTGCTCTCATGGAGAACTTGGTAAGTTTCACAGACAGGTCTGCCATCTTGCCACTTCCACAGATCTCCCACTCACTCTGCTCCCTCAGACATTGGCTTCCTACCTGCCCCTCTCTGAGTCTCAGTCTGGAGCAGGCATGGTGTACCTCCCCACAACCCACCAGTGTCAACCACTGCTGCTTCTCTGCTGTCCTTTCCCTAACTGGGAGAACTTCAGTCTGGGTGAGGCAGGGGGCAGGGGGTGGGATGGGGTAAACTTTATGTCCTCCCATGAGATACTCTTGCAAATCTATTGCCTGTGCCCTGTGTTTTTCCTATTGCTCCCAAGGCTTAGGCTTCTGGAAATTAAAAGCCAAGAACTGACTCTTTAAATGTTTTCTCAACTTTCTGTCATGCCTCCTTATCCCAGAGGCAAGGATTCTGTACCAAGCTGACTGATGGGGAAAGGACACACGGTGGAAAGACAGAGGAAAGGAGAAAAACACATCAGAAAATACATCATGAAACATATGACCATGCCAGGAGAACCACATGCTGCTACTGAATAGGATAAAATAGCTTCCTGCAATCAGAACTGGGGACCCTGTTTCACACACAAGTGCCTGGCACATGTTTTTGCCCTAGAAGCCTGCATAACCCCTGAGACTTGTCATTAGTGTGACTAGCTGGGGCTGGTGTCATGGGCAATAAAGGAATTTACCAAGACAGTTGTAGGTATAGAAAGGCAGAATTATTAGAGAAGGTATGAAAATATGTTGCAAGGTTGCAATAGGCAGCACAGCAGAGAAGGGGCTGTTTGCAAAGAGGCAGGGGCTGTAGGGGAGTTTATAGGGTCATGCTGGAGGGGGCTACAAGTGAAAGAAGGTTGTGCTGTTGGGGCTACATGTAGAATAAGGACATTGTGCCCTTGGGTTGTTTGTAATTAGCCATCTCTCAGAAAACTTATTCATCGTTTTCACCACCTGGGGCCCCTTCCTCATTGTTGCTTACATTTCAGGACCCCACATTCCACCCCAAGAGAAAACAAGGACAAATCTTTGGCATTGGGGCAGAGAACTCATCTTCCAACTACTTCCTGCTGACCTGGGGTGTAGAATTGACCCTACCTATGGTTGTTGGTCTGGGAGGAGACCCTGTAGGTCATTGTCCCAGATTGTGGGACTTAGGATATTGCGTCTTGCTGGAGGAGGGGACTCATCACAGAGGGGGAACATGTCAAGGTGAAACTGGTGTCTTGCAGAATCCAGGGGAGATTCATAAAGGTAGCAGGCATCCCTGGATCCCTGGGGTGAGACAGATATTCCATTCACAGCGTCATTTGAAGGTGAAACTGCTCAATTCTAGCAGGGGAAATTTTGTTTCTTAAGCCAGTTACCAAAAGGTAAAGAAAACCTTCCGCAGTGTGACTACTTGTCCTTATTGGAAGCCCATTTAGATAACCTGGAAGTTGAACTCAATGAAAAAGTGTTTAAATTTAATTAGATACAGCATAGGGAACCAATTTTAGAGAGACTACTATACCCTAATTACATACAATATTTCTTTCATAAATTTCCTTTCATGAATTTTCTCATGACTTACACAGAACATCTATGACACACCTGGACTTTCTGGCTTGTCCTAAACATCCCTCTTTTTAAAACAACCAGTCATTTTACTTTAGGCCAAGACTTTACCATACAAGATCCTTTCTCATATAAAGTCTCTTTTCTACAACCTTTCTTACCAAAAATACCTGTTTTATAACCTACTTTTATGTCTCTCTTATTTCCTGATTCCTTTTATCTTGTTTAATACAAAACCTTTAACCTTTGAATTAGACAAAAATTATTTTTATTTTGTTAGGAAGTTAAGGTTTGTACTGCATATTGCTATGTGAGTACATATTGTTCATGAAGGGGGAGCAAATGAGGAGGTGATCTACATACTGTAGGTTATCCCCCCTCAAGAGATTGCTGGGTTAGATTTCTTGCTAGGGCTTGTCTAAATAAGTGTGAGCTATTTTCAAACCCCTGAGTTAGGTAGGACTATTTAGGTTGAAGTTATTGGTTAAAGATTTAGGTAGCTTTCCTGGGAGAAATAAGACTATTAGAGGGAAAGATGAATGCAGAGGTTGGGCAAATATTAAGCAGGCACCCATCTTGGAAGGTATATTTCTGTCCCAAAGTGGTATGAGGTATTTAGACATTACTGGGGACTTGTGGGAGAATGGTAATTGGACCCTTCAGTAATATAAAGAAATGTGAATCTTTTCTTTTGGAGGGAGGGGGTGTCATTTGCCCCCATTACCCGACAGGATTTGGAGGAGAGTTGCTCAGAGAAGGTGATTAGTACAGAGTAGGCAGCTCTTGAACCCAAAAGGGAAATTTATCATTTTACTTTCCATCTCTAGAGTTGCCCTTGGCTTTGTCTTGTTGATGATAATGTTTGATTTGGAAGCCAGCTGGAGCAGAGAGCCCCTTTCGCTCAGGGCCATCAGGGGTTGAGATTCTGTCCCAGGGACCCTTAGGCTCTTAGGGCAGTCTTGTTTCCAGTGGCCAAGCTAGTGACAGAGGAGGCAAGCCACACAGGGCTTTTTCCATTTATTCCATTGGGTCAGTTTGCTCTCCAGTGGCCTGGCCTTCTGCACTGGTGGCAGTTACCTGGAGGGATGTTCTTAGGGCAATCTGGAAGGGGCTGGGGGCTTGTAAAGCAGCCTGTAGTTGAGCCTGCCTTTTGTCCCTGTGTATTTCTTTCTTCTTAGCCCTGTCCTCCTTATTCTGCTTTCAGTTATAAAAAACTGAGGAGGTTAATTTGAGGACTTCCTGCAATGGGGCCATGCTGTGTTACCCAAGAAAACTAGATGCTTCCTTTTTGAGAATCTGAAGGTTAAATTTATCTTAATGTTTTAGGATGTAATCCAGAGGTGGCTCTGAATGAAGAGATGGGGTTTCTCCCATGGTGGGACTAGAAAACGACAAGCCACTGGGGATGATGTCTACTAGAGTGGGACACAAGTCACACTTTCTCTTGGGGCAGGCATTCCACTAAAGAAAGGGGTTCTACTCAAGTCCACTGGGGGACTTCTCAGATGCATTCCTAGAGGGGTGTCCCACCTATTAGGAAGGATCTCCTGGCATTGGGGTCAACAGCTCTAGGGTCTTACACTGTGTGGCCAGTCTAGGCATGAGGAATAAGGGTGAAGGGAGGACTCAGCTGGAAAGCAGACTAGAAGAGGGGACAGGAATGGGGAGACTCACTGCTCTGTGGCCACTTGAGATCACCTGATTTGGGAACACCTGGAGCAGGAAGTCTAGCTGTCTTCATGGGAGAATTTAGACTGAGAAAGAGGTGGTCTGAGTTCCCCCAAAACATGTACAGGTTTGTCTTGGTTGAACTTTCACCACCAATCATGCTATAAGTAAGGATTGGGGGCTTTTGACCAGAAAGGATAGGAGAGAGCCTTTTTCCCTTCTGGGCAAGACAGCCAATGCTGTTTACCCCGTGGCCTTCAGGCAACACCAGAGAGCAGCCCTGACCAGTTACCATAAGTTGACAAAGGGATACTAGGGGTTGGCTGCTGGAAGACTGAAAAGGAGAAACTGAACTAAGGTCCCTCATCTGATCAGGTGGTGGTGGTAAGATGCTTCCACATGGACACCTTCTAGCTTAATCAGGGTATAGCCCTTCCAGAGACTCTCAGTTGTTTCTGTTTTTGGGTGCTGTCCACGAAGGGTCCCCAGTTGAAAGAGAGAAAGGGAAAGGGGAGAGAGGTCCCTGTAAGAGTCAACGAAATGTTGCAGGTGCGACTAGCTGAGGCCGGTGTCATGGGCCATAAAGGAATCTACCAAGACAGTTGTAGATAAAGAAAGGCAGATTTATTAGAGAAGGTATGAAAATACGTTGCAAGGTTGCAATGAGCGGCACAGCAGAGAAGTGACTGTCTGAAAATAGGCAGGGGCTGGAAGTTTTGTAGGGTCATGCTGGAGGTGGCTCCATGTGGAACAATGTCATTGTGCCCACCGGTTGTTTGTGATTAGCCATCTCTCAGAAAATTGGTCCTTGTTCTCGCCNAGATTTATTAGAGAAGGTATGAAAATACGTTGCAAGGTTGCAATGAGCGGCACAGCAGAGAAGTGACTGTCTGAAAATAGGCAGGGGCTGGAAGTTTTGTAGGGTCATGCTGGAGGTGGCTCCATGTGGAACAATGTCATTGTGCCCACCGGTTGTTTGTGATTAGCCATCTCTCAGAAAAATTGGTCCTTGTTCTCCCCAACCTGGGGCTCCTTCCTCGTTGTTGCTTACTTATCTTATCGGGACTCCATAAGACTATTTGAAATTTGTGGTGAAAACTATGTGTATTTCCCCATCTAGTCTAATAAGTTGTAGACTTATTTCAAAGTAACAGCAAATACCACGAATATTTTCTCAAATCCAATATTTACAGGAAATGCACCAGTCTCTGAGCTGCCCCTGATGTAAGTGTCAGATGTGCTTCCAGGGCTGTGGCCCATCCCTGTGGCTGATCAAGGGTCCAGTCTGACCAATAACATCACTGTAACTCTAGGAATGAGTGCACACTCAACCTAAGCCGGGGCTTATTGGCTGTACCTCAGGGTTGCCAGCCTTTGTCAAGCTTCCTACTTTCTGGTCCTTCTGGTCTATGCTCTTACGGCAGATGGTCAGGGTCACCTTTCATGAGAAGGGAAGATGTATTGGTAGCCAGGGGCCTGCATGCCATTTCTGGCATAAACACATTGCAGGTTGCAAATCCCTGCTTCACCTTTATGAAAATGGTATTGATGACTTTCAGGGCAGAGCAGTGTTTTCTTAAAGTAGCTTCTGTCCAAAGGTAATAGACATGATTTGAAAATAGGATTCTGTGATCAAAATCCCTTTAGCAGGTCAACTTCTCAGAGTCCGTAATATGCAACAGTGCATCATCGTACATGTCCGAGATGGGGGTATTTATAATATGTGATGTGAACTAAATTCACTTGATCACTGAACACTCTGACCCTGATAGGTCCCAGAGATGCTGCTAGGTGGAGCACACTTTAAGGAATATTGTGTGGCATACCCTTCTTGTTACAATATATTGCTCTGTGGCTCTGACCACCATAGTTTGGGGTTAGAGAAAATATTAGCTTGTCGAAGCTAAGTGACTGAGAAACAGCAATTTGCAATCATTATGGAGGCAGCAACTCATCATTCCTGTAAATTTCCAGATAAAGAAATCAATGGCTGGGTTGTTGCCACTACTCATTTCAGAGCTGAGTTTTTCTGGCTTTGTCTAAGGTCCAAGTTGTTTCTTTTATTTATGATTTCTTTTTTGAAATACAAGCACAAACTCCAAAACCCTAAAAGATGGTGGAGACTGTGTAAAGCACCTTAATGTCTTTCCAGGTGAAAAATCAGTAGCAAATTCATTATTGCATTACTTCATCCACCTGCTATTTAGTACCCTCTATGTACTGACACCTACAGAACATATAAAGTTGAATAAAGCAAAATCCCTACTCTTTGTTACATTCTATGCCAGCTCTGTCTGATGTCTTCAGCCATTTATGGTCTAGAAAATGTTACAGTAACACATTTATAGATAAAGGGATGCATCTGGAGATGAATGAAGTAAGTGGCTATGACACATTTGCTGCTGTGAGGTGAAAAACTGTTCCAAGGCAGCAGGATAAGGAAGGAAGATGATTACTTCCTTTCCACTTAATTTCAAAAGATCTGAAATAAGGGCATGGGACCCATCTCAAGATGAGTTGTTCAATAGATGTGAGGATCCAGGCTTGGAAGTGTGAGCATCGTGGACAAAAGGAGGCTAACTCCACTGACAGCTCAGAGCCAGTGGTGCCGGGTGATCTAAACCTCTTTGTTCACTGTTGAAGACAGCATCTCTTAGATTTCCTAAATCCCACCATTGGGAACTGCCAAGCCAGTGTTTCATTACAATCTTGGCCCTAAAACAGCATAGTTCATCCATAGTGCATTCTGTTCATAATTTATGAACAGAAATTAGGCTTTGGACCAAGTTTGTAATAAATCTTAAGCTCCATTATATAGGTGAAGAAAAATGACCAACTACTGGATGACAGATTTGCCACGGAGCAAGAGAATAGACGCTGTGTGCCCTTTTAGGAAGGTTCCACTGCAGATTTTCACTGACTCGTGGGGTGACTTTCTTTGGGAGTGGTAGTGCGGAAGGAGGACAATAAAAGGCAAAGGATAAAAAGCAGTTTGGTGTGGATGTTTCCTTTATCCACTGCTGTATCAAAATCACTTGAACACCCGATGAATGGTAGCATTATATGATGCTTAATAAATCTTAAAGGAGAAAACCAAATCATTTTTTTCTATTCAAGTCTAATGAAGATCTATGTGAAAAATGGAGTTTTCTCCCTTACTCAAAATGAACAAAAGGCCTATTAATACTGTTAGGATGTGACCTCACTGAGGTTAAAAATATTTGCTTATGTATAAAATGGCAGGTAAGCCATTCAGGACTAATGTGAGCAGCAAGAAATAGAAGAGAGAAAAGGAAATGAAAATGCAGTGACAACAACAGACTTGGATTAACACCAGTATTTTCAAAAAAGCCCAAACAATTTCAGATTCAATAGAAGCCACTTTGCCAAGGACTCTGATGCATTCCATCTATCAGCAGGCTTGCTGCCGTTTCCTAAGGAACGCCCCTGGCATCTGCCCTTTCCCCTTGGTTCTTATGCCAAAGCCATCCTGTTCTCCCCTCCTCATACTGTAGCCATCATTGTGTGGCCACGAAGCTGCCAGGTTGCTCTGTTTGCTGCCACTGTTATAATCCACGCTCATGTACTCATGCATTTTTTTCTCCATCTGTAATGAAGGACATTACAGATCATTTATGAGATGACCATCGCCAAGCCTAAACAAGGAAACTCAGACTAGTCCTGGATTGTTTGGTGACTTGCTGAGGCCCACAGGTCCACAGATGTCTGATTTCTTTGAAAGGCCTGGAATCTTTTGCTCTTGACGGAGAGGTGGTGCCTAGAGTTGGGGAGTTCTAGGTCATTGCAAGGGATGTCGGGGGCTGTGCCCTTCTCTGGTTCCAAGGACAGTTTCTGAGCTCTTCTAAGAAAGAAGAGTTAACAACAGAAGCTGGGGAAGTTGCTTTTATAAAATGACCCATGATACTGGGGTATGACTATACGATGGAAGGTGGAGGTGAGATGCCCAGAGAATGCTGCTTGGTCCTCCCCTCCCCGCCCCCAGGTGACAGTGTGTTGCAGATGTGGGGAGGAGCCACTTTCCTACTACTACAGAAAACTCAGCATCTGCCTGGTCACATGCGGCATGGCAGCTTTGAGAACAGGAGCCTGTGATGAAGCAACTACAGGTTAGCCAGGAACCTGGTATAGATTAATGAGTGGATAATCATATACTCTATCTGGGAGTGTATGAGGGAGAATGAACTCAAAACATTGAAAAGAATGAGCCAATTGGGAATTTAAGACAGAGACTGCTAGGGCCCACCAATATCTGGGTGCTCTGCTCCTTCTGTGGGCATAGCTAGACAGCACTTCCACACCCCCTTGCATCTAGATGGGACCATGCAATTAGTCCTGGCCAGTGAAATGTAGCTGGAAGTGTTGGACACCATTTCCAGGCCTGCCTTCTTAAATCTTCTGTGAGATCATACATATTCTCTCTTTATTCGTCTGCTGGCTAGAGGCAGAGGATCTAGGAGAGACCTCTGAAGTCCTAGAGGATAGCTGAGCCATAAGATGGGAGGAACCTGGATCCCTGAGTGACTGTGTGGACCAGTCTCTCATACCATACTACATCCCCATCTCTACTGGATTGTGATATAGAGGAAAAATCAAAACTTTATTATGTGAAACCACTGAGATTTGGAGCTTGCTTGTTACAGTTGATGGAAACCAAAACATTTCTCCTCAAAATATTGAGGATTGCTAAGTTAAAAACACTGAAAATGCAGGGGAGCACTCTGCCTCAGCCTCTATTTGCTTGACAGCAGGACATAAATCCTTCCTTACTGGAGATGACCCTTGCTTATTGGCCTAAAGAAGGCACCAGGAGGCACCAGAGGAACCTGGAAACAGATTCTACTATTTTTCCACTGTTTCCCGCCTTTTCAAAGATGGGAACATCTCTTTCCTTTGTCTTGTCACTATGTAGTATTTACGGCTCTTTGTTAAAACATTTGAGCAAAGCCTCTAAGCCATTGCCTCAAGAGAGAAATACTTTTGAGGCCTCTCCCACGTGACAGGTACAGCACATGTTAATAAACTTCTGCTTGTTTTTCTTTTATTAATGTGACTTTTGTTTTTAGGAGAGTGTCTCAACTAAGAACATAAAAACGCAAAGAAATAAATTATGTTTTCTCCCTTCCATAGTCGTTATCATACTGACTAATACAGAACTGAAGTTGAAAAGCTACGATGTAGAGAGAGGGGCCAAGATTATCCATTTCCTTCCCGAAAGTTTTTCCCTGAACTTTCCAGAAGTACAAATAAGAGTAAAGACATACCCCTGGGTAGTGGAGCTGGCAACCTAACTGGCTTGTTTTGAGTTTAAATTTCTTCTTAATGCCCTGAATGGAAATATTTGTCTCCCTCTCTGTAATATATTCATGTTTGCTTTAATATGAAAATACTATTTATAAAGATTTAGCCCTCAAGTTAAATGGACTTTTAGCCTGTGCCTTGGCATCCCCAAGTAATAGTCACACTGAAGTTTGGCTCCAAAGATCACTTCCCTCCCTCTTCCCTGGTCATTTGGTAAAAGCAAAGTGACTTCATGAAACCACCTATGTAGGGGTTCAGTAAGTTAGCACTCTTTAGATTTCAGATGCCTGCTTTAGTTCTTTGAAAACAAAAATAAAAACAACTTTTATCCATTTTTTAATACTTATGTTATAATATTAAAATGTTTAATAACTTGGTTTTTTTGGTTTGACCAAAAAAACAACATATTTTTTTAAAAGTCTCAAGATTTGTTAAACAATACAAAATTACAAAGCCTTGTGCTGTGGCTTATGCCTGTAATCCCAGCATTTTGGGAGGCTGAGGTGTGCAGATCACCTGAAGTCAGGAGTTCAAGACCAGCCTGGCCAACATGGTGAAACCCCATCTCTACTAAAAATACAAAAATTATCTGGGTGTGGTGGCAGGCGCCTGTAGTCCCAGCTACTTGGGAGGCTGAGGCAAGAGAATTGCTTGAACCTGGGAGGCGGAGGTTGCAGAGAGCCGAGATTGTGCCATTACACTCCAGCCTGGGCGACAAGAGCGAAACTCTGCCTCAAAAAAACAAACAAACAAACAAAAAAACAAACAAAAAAATGAAATTACAGCTAGATAGGAGGCATGAGTGCTAGTGTTCTATAGCACTATAGGATGACAAAGTTAACAATAATATATTACATAATTCTAAATAGCTAGAAAGAGGATAAATGAATGTTCCCAATACAAATAAATGAGAAATGTTTGAGATGATGGATATGCTAATTATTTTGATCTGATTACTATACCTTATATGTATTGAAACATCACTATGTACCTTATAAATATGTATATGTCAATCAAAAATAACATGAAATACACGAAGTCTGGACTTTTTATTGAAGCTATGTCCTTCTTTGGGGTGGCACAGCCAAGGTGTGAGGTGGTGAACGCCTTTTTCCTGCCTTGTATTTACAGCTCAGTGAATTTTCCTTGTGATCTAACTTGGGTCAGACTGCCTGGGAGGGTAAGACTTCAGGCCAGAATCACAACCTGGACTGTGGAGAGTCCTTTAAGCAAACACTTGACCTTCAAACAGGAATCCATCAAGACTACCTTGGATCAGGGAGGAGACACCTGAGCCAACTCTTTGCCAAACTGGAAACCCCCCGTTCCCTTTATGTTTTCTCTCTCTCTCTTTTTTTTTTGAGATGAGGTCTCGCTCTGTCACCCAGGCCAGAGTGAAGTGGCATGATCTCGGCTCACTGCAGCCTTTGCCTCTCAGGTTCAAGCAATCCTTGTGCCTCGGCCTCCCTAGTGGCTGGGATTACAGGCACCTGCCACCACCCTTGGCTAATTTTTGTATTTTTAGTAGAGCTGGGGTTTCACCCTGTCATGTTGGCCAGGCTGGTCTTGAACTCCTGACCTCAAGTGATTCGCCCGCCTTAGCTTCTCAAAGTGCTGAGATTACAGGCGTGAGCCACCATGCCTAGCCCCTTTATGTTTTCACAGTGTTTTTCTTTGCAACTCCTTAATGATTTAACTGTATGAATCTCTGAAAAATTCACTGTCCTCGGCAGCACGAGCTTGCTGAGCTGCTGCCATCAGCCAAGGGGTGAGTGTGACAAAGGAGTGGCCCTTAGACCCACTTCTCCACGTCTTGTCTTAATTTTATCATACAGTCTTTACCATAGATTTAACAACCATTATGTTTTTTTTTTTTTTTTTTTTTTTTTTTTTTTTTTGAGACGGAGTCTCGCTCTGTCGCCCAGGCTGGAGTGCAGTGGCCAGATCTCAGCTCACTGCAAGCTCCACCTCCGGGGTTTACGCCATTCTCCTGCCTCAGCCTCCCGAGTAGCTGGGACTACAGGCGCCCACCACCTCGCCCGGCTAGTTTTTTGTATTTTTTTTAGTAGAGACGGGGTTTCACCGTGTTAGCCAGGATGGTCTTGACCTCCTGACCTCGTGATCTGCCCGTCTCGGCCTCCCAAAGTGCTGGGATTACAGGCTTGAGCCACCGCGCCCGGCCAACAACCGTTATGTTAATATAACACCTTGAGAAAAGTTGTTGGAACCCAAAATAATTGAAAGCAGTGACCTGAAGATATATTGGTATGCCCACATTCATACAGCATTATTCAGAACAGTCAAAAGGTGGAAGAATCCCAAGTGTCCATCGACGGATGAATGAATGAACAAAATGTGTCATATTCATATGATGGGATATTATTATTCAGCCTTAAAAGGGCAGGAAACTCTGACACATGCTACAACATGGATGAACCTTGAGGACATTATATTAAGTAAAATAATTCAGTCTCAAAAAGATAGATATTGTTTGATTCCACTTCTGTGAGGTACCTAGAGAAGTTAAACTCACAGAAGAGGAAAGTAGAATGAATGGTGGTTGCAGGGACTGGGGCAGGGAGGAATGGGAGTTATTGCTTAATGGGACTGAGTGTCAGAAGATGAAAAAAGTTCTTGAGATGGATGATGGTGATGGTAGTACGACAATGTGAATATACTTAAGGCCACTGGACTTATACTCAAAAGTGGTTAAAATGGTTAATTTTATGTCATGTGTATTTTATCACAATTTAAGAAAGTTGTTGAAGAGTCATAACATTGGGAGAACGTGTTGGAGTGGAGGCCAAGATTCCCTCGACCCCTTGTCACCCCCAGATACAACTCTGCACTTGGAGTAATGTATTTAGTTTTATATTTTGTTTGCACATAAGCACGCATTTCATAATTTATTTTGCTGCATTGGGCTTCTGAGCAAAGGACTAAAATGGTAATTTCCCATTTTTTCTTCACAGAAAAGAGCCGGGCTTTTGCATCTTTAATTTCTGTGCTCCCTTGCCCCATGGGGAATGATCAGCTTTTCTGTGTCTTACAGGCTGCTGAAAAGACCACCATCTTCCCAGGTCTTTATCTGGTGGTTCAGGACCCATTGAGGGAGTGTCAGGGGTTGCACAAAATGGAGAGTGGTTGGAGCAGGGAGGTGCATCCTAGGAACTTGAGATGAGGCCTTTGAAGGGCTGAAAGAGGTTGCAGCCTTAATGCTAGGAAAGGTTTTGGGAGTTGGTGGATTTTGTGGGACCCCAGTGAGATACTATGTTAATACCTGGGAGAAAGGAGGAACCCCTGGTTGTAGCAAAGGTTCTCAAGGCAGGGTCTGTGGTCAGCAGGGAGGTGCTCCATGCGTGCACACTATGGCAGGTGGTGGGGAGAAGTACCCTCCTAGGGTACCCAACGAACACTGGCAGTGGCAGCAACGTGACAAAAGGCGCACCCAGGACAACCACCATGAGTTAAGGAACAGGCTGCATCTTTATTTTTCAGGACCAGCTAAGCTTCCTGTCCTTGCGCCAGTCACTGAAGGGAGCAGAGGGAGCCTGGGCTTAGGGGGCAGCGGAGGAGTAAGCACTCAGAGCTGGGCATGAGTCAGCTGGGAAGAAACAAAGAAGCGTGTCACTGCCCACACCTTTAATAAATGCTTTGGAACGCTCCCGGCTCTCACAGTGGCGCATGTTTTACTCTGCATCCCATCTGTGGCTTCTATTGTCTTCTCACACTGTAGGACACTTAAGGAGATGTGACAGATGGCTGTGTGTGTGCTCCATCCCTACAGGCAGTGTGCATTTTATAAATTCCTTTTCTTTCTTAAAAAAAAAAAGATTTTTCTTTATAGCAAAAGCAATACATTGTTGTGCTATTGTAGAAAAGTATGAGGAGAAAACGAAAGTCTCCCATAATGCTTCAGTGACTCAGATAATCACTGCTACCATTTTCGTGTATTTCCTTCCCAGGGTTCCTCCCACATTGTTTAATCTGTCCTTAGCCACAGTTCCTCTTCCGGTCCCACTGCTCCGAGTGAGCTAATGGACCTGTAGTCAACCTTCCACATTCCCCAGGCACGGGTTCCCACAGAAGCACACTGAATTAGGAAGGCTGCATGTGACACAGAACAGAGAAAAAACTTACCTGCTTACGGGGGAGATCAACTTACCAGTGTCTCAGCCGATTCCTCACCAACCACACCTAATCTCGATCCAGGCAGTTCAGTTGCCATTGAGCTGGGTTCAAAAGTTTATCAGAACTTACACAACATGTATTTTTAAAAACAAGATTGTAAGTGTGGTTAGGTTCGCAGGCCAGCTCACAAAAACTGAGGTGACCAACAAGGTAACTTAGAAATCATTGATAACAGTTCTGAACACAGATTCTAACCCCTTCTAAATTCTGGTCTCTCTGAGATTCAAACGCCATGTCTGGAATCCCTCCCCCTTATTTGGGGCCCCTCTAAATCTCCATGGTGTGTAGGTTCCACTAGGCAGATGGCAGTGAAAGGTAAAAAGCAAGGTGAGAGAACTCGGTTGGGAGCGGCATGGTATCATCTAGAGTGCACTGCTTCTCATTTGGGAGTCAGAGTTGAAACCACAGGCTTTGGAGTCAGTCCAGCGCCAGGTTCAAATTCCAGCTCTGCCTTTCATTAACTGTGTGGGTTTTGGGCACATCACTTAACCTTTTTGAGTCTTGGTTTTCTCATCTGTAAAATGTGAAATAGGCCGGGCACGGTGGCTCACGCCTGTAATCCCAGCACGTTGGGAGACCGAGGTGGGTCGATCACCTGAGGTCAGGAATTCAAGAGCAGCCTGGCCAATGTGGTGAAACCCTGTCTCTACTAAAAATACAAAAATTAGCAGGGTGTGGTAGTGCACACCTGTAATTCCAGCTACTCAGGAGGCTGAGGCAGGAAAATTGCTTGAACCTGGGAGGCGGAGGTTGCAGTGAGCCAAGATCACGCCACTGCACTCCAGCCTGGGCGACACAGCAAGATTCCATCTCAAAAAAAAAAAAAAAAGGTTAAATAATACATCTTTCTAAAGATGTTTGCGAAGATTAGAGGAGATAAGACATCATTTGTCAGACTTGAGAATGACATCTTACAGATGCCCACTGCTGATGTGAACTATTTCTGTTAGACCACAAATAACTGATAAATATGTGAGTTAATACGTATGTTAATTAGCTTGATTTAGCCATTTCACAATGTGTACATATTTCAAAACATGTTGTGCACCATAAATATACAAAATTTTTGTCAATAAAAAAAAAACAATTCTTCCATACTGATAAATAGATTCTTATACAACTATAAAGCCAAAGGCAAGTTTACAAATAAATAAAAACCAAAAACAAGTCAACAGAGTTAAAACTGAAGAATGTGATGGATCATGTTATTTTGTTGAAATTAATTGAACTTCTCGAAATGTTGGTTTCTAGTGATGCCAGGACATGGTTCTTCAGAGCTTGGCATCCCTAGATCACCATATACTCAATGATGATTTTGCTCACTCAAACCTTTCCTTAGTCTAGAGGTTGTAAACTGGAGGACCGTAGGCTGTATGTAGTCCGTGAACACATTTTATTTAATTCTCACAGTATTAATTTTTTCAATCTATTGCTATTATAGAAGAATTTAAAATTTTTACGTAAAATTTGCCTTTCCAGCTTCTCTTGAAAAGCTGGAAAATTGAACCCCGCAGGGTCCATATTTCCAAGAGGCCATAAAGTCAAATCTGAACAATAGCCCCTAGAAGCCTGAACCTGGGCTTCTAGTCTGCCCCTGACTCCACACCACCAGCTGCATTCATTCATGGACCCTGCCAACTCCTACAGGCATTTGGGTGTGTGATCCCTTCTCTATGTGGGTTAGTGAAAAGCATCTGTCCTTTCTTCACCAGCCAGTGACAATTAAAACAGTACTTCCAGACACCAACAAAAGGTGAGAAACCCAAGTGCCAACAGTTGCTGAAATGAGCGGTCCATAGCTGTAAGGTGCCCATCCAGAAGACCTGGCCAATACACTTCTGTAAGAGCATTTTGAAATTATTATTGAAATAGAAATACAAAATGTTTAAAGTCTCTTAGGGAATTCTTAGTCCCTCCGGGATCCTTGAACCCCAGTTTGAGAACCACTGAGATAAGGGTGTCAAGGACTTAGACCAGTGCCTGGAATAGAGAAAAGACCTGATAAAAAGGCAGGGTGAGGATCTGGATAGCAAAGCCTGAACAACGGGAGAGTGGCCAAGTGGTCCTATGGGCTGTCCACCTGACTCTTGAGCCACTGGGTTATGTTCACTGACGTTCAACTTGTGGTTCACCATGGTTTGCAGAGCTCCTTCTTTGGGATGGTCCATCCACTCTGAGAGCTCTATCCTTATGATTTCATCTTCCTGGACTTCATTACAGGGACCAAGGTAGCAGAAGGGGGCTCCTCTCTTCCTCCTTCGGAAAAGACACCACACACTTTTAACTTCTTGGAGTCACTGTGTTCAGCTCGTCAATCTCTGCCTCGTGGACGTTTGGATACACAAATGGAGTCAGGGCCTCCTGGAAATCAACTGGGTAAGGCATTTGCTGATTTGTTTCACACCACTTTACAAAAGGGGGTGGGAGAGTAAGGTGAGATATTGTGCTTATTTGATTTGAACAGTCTTAGAGAAATCACCAATACCAGAGAAAGGTAGGAGTATAGGCCTGGTGATCACTCACCAGAATGACAGGATGTCACTGGGTATTGTCTAGAGTGGGGACAAATTTCTAAATCCGAAGTGCCCAGTAATGATCAGGATCAGGTTGATCACTAGCAAAGGGTGAGCCCCTGGCCTGAACACTGCTGAGAAGTAAATGAAAAAAGAAAAACCCAAAGCTGTAAGACATAGAAGTTCATTTTGCCTTTGTAGATCAAATCGAGTCTCCAGGGCAGGCAACCTTTGGAGAGCCACATCTGAGTATGCATCCTTTGAAGTTTGTTTGCTAGCTTAGGAGGAATGGAGAGTAATGAGAATGAAGACTCAAGGAGGGAAACATGGAGAAGAAGTGGTGCCTGAGTCTCGCAGGAGCTGCTGGAGGAGGCCGGGAGGAAAGTACACAGGGCAGAGGAAGGGGAGAGAGGGACAAGAGCCCTTCAAGTACTTCTCTGAGAGTTGGCCAGGGACAGAGAGAGGCTGCTCAAGGGCAGGACAGTACACAGGTTTCACTCACAGAAGCCCATCAATTCCTCAATGTCAAAACCAACAGCACATGCCACAGTGGGCACAATCATGCCCACAACTCCTCCACTATGTCAGCAAATAGGCTCACCAACCGTGGAGAAGAAGCCTTCTCTCCAGCGGCTGGCACTGCCGAGAACCAAGTAAGGGACTGTCGTGTGTTATCAATTCAGGTGTCACAAATACACTTGTCATCCTTACAGTCTGTCCCAGTGGCCAGATTGACATTCCCTTAGGAAGAATCACACTGTGTCCTCTATGTGGTGACAAACAAATGTTTGATGAAGTCAGGACATTGTCCTTGAAGGCCTTTGTTAAAGCATACATGTATTACTTAGGAAGGTCACACGGGAGCATGTTCTCAGCCACTAACACTTGCCTAAGAATTGCTTTATTACATTGACCTAGGTGGTTTAGCAAGGGTGAGTGACAGAGAAGGGATGACACAGACACAAGAGGGATGAGTTTGCATAGGGAGGAATGGAAGGAGAAGCAAACAGTCTGCATCCTGGGGTGAAGTTTGAGAAGGAACACAGAGTAATGCAGTGGTCCTGAGGGCCCAGAGTACTGGAAGACGCTGACCGCCATCTTTGCAGATAGAAGTAATGACCTGCCACTCTTGTCCATTTAACCAGACCCAGTGAAAGCTCCGCCTGCCGGCAGTGATGGAAGGATGGCTTTACATGATTGCCCAGGACAGCAGCCTGAGGGGACAGTGGAGAGGAGAAAGAATCTTTAAGTTTCCTTTAGAAGCAAACACCTCCCATTTTGCAGATGAATAAACTGAGACTCAGAAAAGTCTTGGACCGGCCGGGCGCGGTGGCTCAAGCCTGTAATCCCAGCACTTTGGGAGGCCGAGACGGGTGGATCGCGAGGTCAGGAGATCGAGACCAACCTTGCTAACACGGCGAAACCCTGTCTCTACTAAAAAATACAAAAAATTAGCCGGGTGAGTTGGCGGGCGCCTGTAGTCCCAGCTACTCGGGAGGCTGAGGCAGGAGAATGGCGTAAACCCGAGAGGCGGAGCTTGCAGTGAGCTGAGATCCAGCCACTGCACTCCAGCCTGGGCGACAGAGCGAGACTCCGTCTCAAAAAAAAAAAAAAAAAAAAAAAAAAAAAAAGTCTTGGACCAAACCAGGGACCCACCCTCCACCACCAAGAAAAGTAATATTTGATATGTGTTAAGCATTTGCAGGAACTTCTGGCCCTGTTCTCATGAATTTAAACTCTGGACCAGGTCTGTCTGAATTTGCAGAAATATTTAGTTTCATTTGTGTTTCCTCACATTAACTCATGTGCTAAGAACAATGCTGAGAATTCTCTATGGTATATTTCTGTCATGAATATACTGCCAGCTGTGGCACAAGAAACAGAGGGAACAAGAAGCAAGAAAAGACCTTCAAAGCACCTTCTGACTGGGGCTGCTGAATTCCAGAGCCCAGGATTCTGGAGAAACTTCTGGCCTCAGATCTCATAACAATCAGTGAGCCTAGAGGAATGAAAAGTCCTGTAAGCAAGAGAGGACATTTAAACCTAGAGTATAGTTCCTCAGATTAAAGCCAAGCATTTCCCTTTATTATCCTGGTTTTCTTCACACCACAGGAGAAGTGAATTCCAAAGCACCACAGTGGCTTAAAGCTTCAGTAAAAACCTCAGCTTTAGTCATTGTCATGGACTGAATCGTGTCTCCATGAAGACGTGATGAGGTCTTAACCTCCAGAACTTCAGAATGTGACCTTTGAAAATAGGTCATTGAGATGTAATTAGTTAGGATGAGGTCACACTAAAGCGGGTGAGCCCTTAATTTAATATGGCTGGTGTCCTTATTTTAAAAATGATATGAAGATACAAGGGAAGAAGTCCATGTGATGATGGAGGCAGAGCTTAGGCTGACAGAGCTGCAAGCCAAGAAACGCCCGGAGCTGCTGCAACACCAGAAGCCAGACGAGGCCTGGAGCAGATGTAACCTCAGAGCCCCTAGGAGAAACCAATCCTGCTGACACTGTGATTTCAGACCTCCAGCTCCAGTACCATAAGGGAATAAATTTCTAATGTCTTCAGCTACCCAGTTGGCAGTAATTTGTCAGGACAGCCTTAGGACACTAATACAGCCATCTTGCATAGAATTGGACCCCAGAAAAAAATGAACTGGACATGACCATAACTGAAAGGTAAGAGACTAGTAAGAGGATTAGCCCCAGTCCCAAAATGGCAAATAGGGAGTCCAAATGCCACGAGTCCCTGTTGCTTGCCCCTGGTAGACATAACTGAAGGATTAGGGTCCTCTCCCACAGGGCCAGGCTAAGGCCTTGGAGGACTTAGCACAGTGCTTCAGCTGCCCCTAAGTTCGGAGATTCTTGCCCTTTTCTATTCACATGGCTTCAAGTTATACTTTAGCTCCCTTGCACTTCCTTAATCTACCGTCGACTCTTTTCTAAGTTTTAGTGAGCACTGGGTAAATTGAAACACCAGAAAAATTGCATGGCTGGGCGACAGGATGGGATGTAGGGTTCAGCCCAGGGGTGGGATATGGTTGCCAAGAGAGAGGAAGCCCAGTGTCACCAGGAAACATGTGGGTTTTATACCCATTCTGCCCCAAAATTTGAGCCAGCAGCCATGATAGATAGAATTCAAAAAGACAATGCTGCAAGTATCTAAGCATGAAGTCTTTGTTCTTGCTTGGCCAATTAAAAACAAAACTGTTTTTCTTTTAAGGCAGAAAAGAAACCTAAATAATACTCCAATCTTCAACAAAGCTGTCTGCAGAAACAAAGAGTTTGTGCAGTCTGAGTTTTGAAGAATGTGCATTGCCTTGCTGCAGCCTTGTCCCTGGCATGGTATGAAAACCTGTATGTACTCCAGTTCTCCCTGCTGTGCCGCCTGTAGACAGCGGCATCAGTGCTTTGCTGGCCAACATTTCTCTGCCTTTCATCTCACTACTGTTCTACTGACACCAATCTCAAATGAACTTTAAACAAAGGCCTGTCTTGTCGTTACACCCACTTAACTTGCTGCAATCTGTCTGTTGTCACATTTCTGTCTGTCCTTAGATCTTCAGGATAAACTGACTTTAAATGTGATCAAACCTTATGTCTCTTCATCTGTCATCTTCATGCCCTTTACACTGACATGCAGTGTTCACCTTTTTAACCACGTGTTTACTGCTGGTGCCATTTTCTCCCCATTTACTTCCTACCATTTTGATATTTGCATTGCATTAATATGCAAATTAAACAAAATGAAACGCTTCTTAATTCAGTTGAGAATTCACAATTCTAAGCCTGAAGACTGGCTGATTTATTTTTAAACAGATTTTTATAACTCCAAGTTTTGCTGCTGTGTCAGAGAACAAGAACATCCCCAGATGTTTTCTGCCTTCTTTTCTTTTTTCCTTCCTTCCTCTTTCTGTTTCTTCCTTCATTTCGCATTTATTTATTTACTGACGTTAAAACATACAGAAAATGTACCACTGTAACCATGTTAAAGCGCACCATTCAGTGACAATAAGTGCATTCACATTGCTGCCCAACCATTGCCTTTTTCCATTTCCAGAACTTCTTCATCATCCCACACAGGAACTGTGTACCCATGCAAAAATAACACTCCATTTCTCCCAATACCCTAGGCTCTGGCAACCACCATTCTACTTTTCATCTCTATGAATTTAAATCCTTTATTTCTTCTAAAATTACTATTTCATTATGTGGGCAAAGTCATACTGATAATACATTTATAAAAGTTAATCAATTACCCTTATCTCACACCAGACACAAAAACTAACTCAGAATGGACCTCAGCACAGGTCTAAACAAATGTGAAAGCTAAGATGTCTGGAAGAAAACACAGAAAACAATTGTGCAATCTTAGTGTAGGTAAGGGTTTCTTAGGATACTCACACACACACAAACTCATAAAAGAAAAAAAAATGAATTAAACTTTGCACTTTGAAACATACTATGCAACAGAATGGAGAAAACAGTCACAATACATTTGTCTCACAAAAGATTTGTATACAGAAAATATAAAGAAGTATTACAACTCAACAAAAGAAGACAAACAACAAATTTTCAAAACGATAGAGACTTGAAAAGACATTTGATAAAAGAGGATACATAAATGACCAATTAGCTTATAAAATGTTTCATATAATTAGTCATTAACTAAAATCAAAATTAAAGATGGCTAAAATTCCTTTTCTAGCTTTATTGAGGTATAATTGAAAAATTAAAATGATACATGTTCAAGGTGTACAACATGATGATTTCATACATGTATACATCATGAAATGATTACTACAATTAAATGAATTAACACACTCACCTCACATAGTTACCATTGTGTGTGTGTGTGCATTTATGTGTGTGTGGTGAGGACACATAAGATCTATTTTTAGCAATTTCAAGTATATAATGCAGTATCATTAACTATAGCCACCATGCTGTACATAATATCCTCAGAACTTATTCATTTTATAACTACAAATAGTTGAAATTTAAAAGACTCTAACAATACAAAGTATTGACAAGGATGTGATGCAATTGAAACTCTCATACATTGCTGGTACAAATGTGAAATGGCATGGACATTCCGGCAATTTATTTAAAAATTAAAGCATACAGATTTCCAGTCCAATATGTAAGGAGCTTAGGAGCCACTTCATCCTAACAACAAGTAAAAAGCTGAACAAACTGAAAAGTCAACAACTGTGATCTGTCATCGAAGCGAGGTCACAAGGCAAATTACTACTTTAAAAATGGAAGAGACAGACAGGTGGATATAGAGAATCACAGGTTACCAGAGCAGAAACCCACAAACAGAAACCCCCATGGGAACCAATACTGAGATAAGAAAACTCGAAGTATAACTGATGAATCACTGGAGGCTTAGTGTGAATAAGTGTATGAGTTAAAAACTCTAGCGGGACTTGGCTGGGTGCTGTGGCTCACGCACTTTGGGAGGCCAATGGGGCAGATCACCGGAGGTTGAGAGTTCAGGACCAGTTTGACCAATATGATGAAACCCTTTCTCTACTAAAAAATACAAAAATTAGCTGGGGAGTGGTGGTGCACACCTGTAATCCCAGCTACTCAGGAGGCTGAGGTGGGAGAATTACTTGAACCCAGGAGGCGGAGGTTGCAGTGAGCCAAGATCATGCCACTGCACTCCAGGTTAGATGACAGAGGGAAACCCTGTCTCAAACAAACAAACAAACAAACAAACAAAACCCCACATACACAACACAACTGTGGGGGGACCCAATCCATTTGCTAAGCTTATGCCCTGGAGCTCTACCAGGTTCTCATGGCAAGGATCAGAGAAAAATCCCCTTGTGTTTTCACCAGGGAGAGAAAAGTGCCCATTTTGAAATATACCGGCCTTCTTAAGAAGTACTGTCCTAATGAGAAACTGTTTCACTAGAGCCTAAGCTATTGCGTTTTGCCAGAGCCTAACCAAACTGAGGGAAAGTAATTATCCAACTCCAGCCCTTTCAGCCATCCTTTCTCACCTAAGGTGGGTAAAAGAAACTGAGAGGAATTTGTGAAGTTTCTAGCCAAGGGACACAGGTTCACTGGAGGACTGAGACCTAAACATAGGACTGTAGAGTAGGTCCTCTTTCCCCACTGTGTACTACCATATTACTAAAGGTTTATTTACTGTAGCTCCTTTCACCGAGTACTTCATGTCTGGCTTGCTACAAAAAAAAAAATTACAAGGCATACTGAAAGGCAAGACAACAACAACAAAAAAAAAACAAAAAATGAACTAACAAAAAAACCACAAAAGCACAGTTTGAAGGGACAGAGCAAGCATTGGAACCAGATTCAGATATGCAGGAATATAGAAATTATCAGATTGTGAATTCAAAAATCACAGTTGTGATTAATATGCTAAGGGATCTAATGGGGTTTTCAAGGCAGCACGCAAGAACAGATGGATAATGTAAGCAGAGAGATGAAAACTCTAAGAAAAATCAAAAAGAAATGCCAGGAATTTTAAAAAACTGTAACAGAAATAAAGAATGCTTTCGATGAGCTTATTAATAGACAGACTGTACCTGGCTGAGGAGAGAATCTCTGAGCTTGAGGATCTGTCAATAGAAACATCTAAAACTAAAAAGCAAAGAGAAAAAAAGGGTCTAAAAATTAAAAATTTAAAAAAGGAACAAGATCTATGAGACAGCTGCAAAAAGTGTAAACCCATGTAATAGGAATACAAGAAGGAGAGGAAAGAAAAGAAGGAAGGAACAGGAGAAATGTTTGAAGAAATGATGACTGAGAATCTTCCCAAGTTAATGTCAGAATACCAGGAAGAATAAATGCCAAAAATCAACTACACTTACATATAGCATGTTCAAATGGCAGAAAATCAAAAATAAAGAAAAAATCTTGCAAGAAGACAGAGGAAAAAAGGATTCAACCTATAGAGAAGCAAAGATAAGAATTACATCTAATTTATCCTCAGAAACAATGCAAACAAGAAGAGAGTGGAGTAAAATATTTAAAGTGTTGAAAGAAAAAGATCCACCAATCTAGAATTCTACATCCTGCAGAATTATCCCTCAAAAGTGAGAGGAAAAATAACGACTTTCTCAGACAAACAAACATTCAGGAAATTTGTTGCCAGTAAATCTGCCTTTGCAAGAAAGTTAAAAGACATTCTTCAGAGAGAAGAAAGTCAATATAGGTCAGAAACTTGAATCTACATAAAGAATGAAAGAGCATTAGAGAAACAATAAGTGAAGGTAAATTTAAAAAATTATTTTTCTTATTTTTAACGGATCTAACAGTTTGTTCAAAATAGTAATATCAACAATGTCTTCAATTTTGTGTGCTTAGGTATGTGTGTGTGTGTGCGTACATGTGCTTATGCATAAGTACAGTTAATGGCAACATTAATACAGGATCAAAAGAAAATAATTAAAAATATATTATTATAAGGTACTTGTACCACTCGTGACAGTATAGTATAATTTGGATGTAGACTTGGATTAGTTGTAAGTGTATATTCATAACTCCAGGATAACCACTAAAAACTTTTTTTAAAAAAAGATATAATTGGTATGCTAAGAAAGGAGAGAAAATTGAATCACATAAAATGAATTCTGCTAAAAAAACAATATGACAGAAAAAAAGATAAAGACAAAAATAAAAATGAAGAATGAGGGCAACGAATAAGAAATAGTGACAAGTAGGATACCTAGTAATCCAATATACCGGTAATCTCTTTCAATGGCAATGGTCTAAACACATAAATTAAAATACAGAAATTGTCAGAGCAGATCAAAAAGCAAGTTTCAACTCTATGTTGTCTGTAAGAAACACTTTAAATATAAAGACACATACAGGTCAAAAGTAAAGTGATGGTTGGACATGGTGGCTCACACCTGTAATCCCAACATTTTGGGAGGCTGAGACAGGAGAATTTCTTGAGTCCAGGAGTTCAAGACCAGCCTGGGCAACATAATGAGATCCTGTTTCTACAAAGAATTAAAAACAAGTTAGCCAGGTATGGTGACATGCATCTGTAGTCCCAGCTACTTGAGGTGCTGAGGTGGGAGTCCGGGAGGTCCAGGCTGCAGTGAGCCATGATTGTGCCACTGCACTCCAGCCTGAGCGACAGAGCAAGACCCTGTCTCAAAAAACAAAAAATAGGCCAGGCGCAATGGCTCACGCCTGTAATCCCAGCCCTTTGGGAGGCCGAGGAAGGTGGATCACGAGGTCAGGAGTTCAAGATGGCCAAAATGGTGAAACCCCATCTCTACTAAAAATACAAAAAATTAGCTGGGTGTGGTGGTGGGTGCCTGTAATCCCAGCTACTTGGGAGGCTGATGCAGAGAATTGCTTGAATCCAGGAGGTGGAGGTTGCAAACAGTGAGCTGAGATCGTGCCACTGCACTCCAGCCTGGGCAACAGAGCGAAACTCTGTCTCAAAAAAAAAAAAAAAAAAAAAAAAAAAAAAAAAAAAAAAAAAAAAAAGTAAAATGATGGAGAAAGATATACCATATTAACACTAATCAAAAGAAAGCTGGGGTAACTATATCAATTTCAGACTAAGTAGGCTTCAGAGCAAGGAAGATTTATTATAAAGCTACACTAATCACCAGAGTGTGGTGCTAGTGAAAGAATAGACAGATAGCTCAATGGAACAGAATACACAGCCCAGAAAAAGACCCACATAAATGTGGTTAACTGATCCCCAACAAAGAAGCAAAGGCAATACAACGAAGAAAAGATAGTCTTTTCAACAAATGGTGCTGGAACAACTGGATATCCACATGCAAAAATATAAATCTAGACACGTGCCTTAAACCCATCACAACAATTAACTCAAAATAGATCACAGACCTAAATGTAAAATGCAAACTATAACACTCCTAGAAGATAACATGGGAGAAAGTCTAGATGACCTTGGGTTTGGTGATGGCTTTTTAGATATAACACTAAAGGTACAATTCATAAAAGAAGAAATTGACAAAATGGACTTCATTAAAATTCAGATTTTCTGCTCTGTGAAAGACACTGCCAAGAGAATAAAAAGATAAGCCACAGACTGGAAGAAAATATTTGCAAAAGTCGTATCTGATAAAGGACTTTATTCAAAATATACAAAAAAAAAAACCCTCTTAAAACTCAACAATAAGAAAACAAACATCCTGATTTAAAAATGGGTCAAATACTTTAATGGGCACTTCACCAAATAAGACATACAGTTAGCAAATAAATATATGAAAAGATGTTCCACATCACATGCCATCAGGGAAACACAAATCAACACAAGATAACACCACTCACCTGTTAGAATGGCCAAAATACAGAACACTGGTAACACCAAATCCTGGCAAGAAGTTAGAGCAACAAGAACTCTCATTAATTGCTGCTAGGAATGCAAAATGGTAGACATTTTGGAAGATGGTTTAATTGCAAAAACAGATACATTCTTCTTATATGATCCAGCAGTTATGCTCCTTGGTATTTACCCAAAGGAGTTGAAAACCTTCATCCACACAAAAACCTGCACATGGATATTTGTAGAAGCTTTATTCATAATTTGCCAAAACTTGGAAGCAACCAAGATATCCTTCAGTAGGTAAGGAGATAAATAAACTATGTCACATCCAGATAATAGAATATTACTCAGAGCTAAAAAGAAATGAACTATCAAGCCAGAAAAGAAATGGATGCTAGCCTGGACAACATAGCTAGACCCCATAGTACAAAAACATTAAAAAATTATCCAGGCATGATGGCTCACACTTGTAGTCCTAGCTACTCAGGAAGCTGAGGCAGGAGGATCACTCAAGCCCAGGAGGTCAAAACGGCAGTGAGCTGTGATTACACCAATGCACTCCAACCTGGGTGACAGAGTGAGACTCTGTCTCTAAAAAAAAAGACTTAGATGAAATTTAATGCATATTATTAAGTGAAAGATGCAAATTTTAAAGGGCTACATACTGTATAATTCCCACCATATGACGTTTTGGAAAAGGCAAAATGATAGAGAGAATAAAACGATGAATGGTTGTCAGGGCCTGGAAAGATGGAGGGATGTATAGGCAAGGCACAGAGGATATTTAGAGCAGTAAAACTATTCTATATGATACTATAATAAGGAAAACTATTCTATAATATCATATAGAATATAAAACTATTCTATATGATACTGTAAAACTATTCTATATCATATAGAATATAAAACTATATCATATAGAATATAAAACTATTCTATATGATACTACAATGGTGAATATATGTCATTATACATTTATTCAAACCCATAAAGTGCACAAAACCTAGAGTGAACCCTAATGTTAACTATGGACTGTAGATAGTAATAATGTGTTAGTGCGGGTTCATCAACTGTAACGAATGTACCACTCTGGTGTGGAATGCTGATAATGGGGAGGCTGTGCATGGTGGGGGTAGAGGGTAATGGGAACTCTCTGTCGGCTCCTGCATCCTCCAACCGATGGGAGGTGGAGAAAGGCCCAGGGATGCCCAGAACCCCAGGAGGCCTACAGATGCTCTAGATCAGCTGTACCTTCCCTTCACCTGCATAAACTCAAACCTGCAGAAGAAATTTCCTCCTAAGCCCAGACGTTAGTCACACCACTGGGAGACTGTAAAGCCAGTGCCAGGCTGACAGAGAGGCCTGCAAGAACCTGTCTGTTTTAACAGCACCCAGCAAAGGGAGGGAAAGCCCAAAACCCAGCCTCAGGCAGGAAGACCAGCATGCAACAGTCATAAGGAAGCTGCCCCGCTCCCCGGGGTTCCTGTGCAGGGTCTGCGTGTGCATCCCTCCAAGAATGAGCACTTGGGTTTTAATTATAACCTCTACCAAACTTCTCCGCTCTCTGTTCCCACACAGATCTGCAGCTGAACCTGTCCTCTGTCTACATATAAGCATCCCCTACTCTCAGGCAGCCAGACCCCTTTAGGACCTGTCTAGCCCCAACTACTCCTTCAGGAAACACTATCAGCCACATCTGGAAGCCTCCACGTGGGAACACAGTGCACACCCGTGGGACACACGTGCTCAAGTCCTGATTGTGCTTCACTAGCTGTGTGATTCTGGCAGGTGACCACCAATCTGATTACCATCATCCTCATTAGTAACATATGGATAATAGCTTCCTTACAGATTAGGCGTGTAGATCACAGGAGATTAAGTGATTTATAAAGTGCTGTACGGTCTATGAAAGTTGACTATTATTAACCATGCCTAGGGAATTCAGACTTCATATGACTTTTCTCTACAGCATCTTCTTACACTTTTCCAAGGTTAAAAAACAAAGGTGGTCTATGATCCAAAAAAGAACAAATATATTATAAAATATTTTTACCAAGTTTGAAAAAACATGTTAAAGTCCTTTCTAACCTCTCTCTCCTCCCACACATACACCTTAGCTCTATAGATGAGCTGTGGCTAATGTTAAAACAAATCTATTTTCCCTTAGAAACACGATGATGACACAGGGTAGTGGGTAAAGGAGGGGAGGATTGGCAGGACAGCCATAGGAGGTTACCAACTGAGAACATTCTGTAGCTGTTTAAATTACATGGAGTACAGTATGTGTAGAATGAGAAGGACAGGGAGGTGGGTTAAGGCCTTTGGAATATCAGCATTTCAAGATTGGGTAGGAAAAGAGAAGCTTACAAAGGAGAATGAGAAGGAGTCACGAAGGTGAGTATGACAGAGACTGCCAGTTGCCCCAATATCCATCCTCCCTTTCTTCCACAGTGATAGAATTGTTGGCTGCGTGCATGTTTACTTAGCTAAAGACGGCATTTACCAACCTCTGTTGCAGCTAGATGTGACCATGTGACTGTTTCGGCTACAGGATCTGAACACAACATGTGCAACTACAGATTATTCTCTTTAAGGAAAAGGATATGCTCTCTCTTACATATTTTCCCTTTTTCAATGGTGGACTGTGGCTGTGGAAAGAACCATCCTGAACCACACAGACAGGTGAGATACCTAAGGATGTTGGAGCAACAAGATAGAAAGTACCTGGGCTTGGAACAATGTTGCAGAGCAGATCCAACACACCAATTCCAATGTTTGCATGACAGTGCAATAAAATCCTGTGCTTTTAAGCCACTATTTCTTTAGGTCTCTGAGACGTGACTGGACCAATATCTATCTTACCCAATGCACATAGGAAGAAGATGATTTAAAGGAGGAAGAGAAATGTGACTGATACGTCAGATAAGATGAGGACTGAAGCTTCCTCTTGGTTGAGCAATAAAAAATTCACTGATGACTCCAGGAAGAGCATTTTTAAAGGTGATAGGATCATTGGGAGGCCAATTTTAAGAGTGGGCTCAAGGCAAGCAAGGATGGACAGCAAGGATCAGCACTTTGTTAAGAAATTTAGCAGTAAGGGAGGCAACAGCTGGAGGGTGACATGGAGTTGAAAAAAATCCTGCTTCACTTCTCTGTTTCTGTTTCATGGGACTCTCCAAGAATGGGACTCCATCCTAACAAAAATTGCTTATGTTCTCAGCCTATTTTACTTACTCATAATTGTGTAACAAACCACTTCAAAAAACTTAGTGGTTTAGACTATGATGATTTATAATTTCTCGGGACTCTGTGAGTTGACTGGGCAGTTCTCTTCATGTGGTGTGGGCTGGAGCACTAGCATACTTGAAAGGTCCAAATGGCTGGCTATGGCTGCTGGCTGCTACCTGGGAGCTCAGCTAGGGCTCTCAGCCAGGGGTCTTGGTTTTCTTCCAGGGGTCCTTTCTATGTGGTTGCTTGAGGTTCCTCACAGCATGACAGCTAAATTCCAAGATGAAACATTTCAAGAGTGCAAACACATAGACTGCTAGTCTTTTCTAAGGCTTAAGCCTGAAACTAGCATAGCATCACTTTCACCACATTCCATTGTTTAAAATAGATCACAAGGCAACCCAGATTCAAGGGAGAGGAGACTACACAAGTGTATGAATACAAGGAGGCATGGAAGACCACCAAAATAAAAACCTAACAAGTAGAAATGACCCAGAGAATAGAGAGAGGTTGCAAAGGGGTTGGAGGGAATTTGGTGGAGGGGTGAGGGATATGTTTTTATTCTAATCATAGTGATAGTTTCACAGGCCAACTCATGTCAAGCTTATCAAATTATACACTTTAAATTTGTACAGTGTATTGTATATCAATTATACCTCAAATACATCTTTTTTTAAAAAAAGCAATCTACTTACAGAGTAAATATTTCAGTAAATTGTGGTATATCCATTAGGTAAAATGTTTTATAGCAATTATCAGTGATAAGAAGAGTCTGAAATAGCACCAGAAATGTTTCTGATGTAAAGACAAATGAAAAAAGCAAGTATGAAATTCTGGGTACACTGAACATTTTGTAAAAATGTGTATATGTGAGCAAGGCTAGGAAAGCATTCACAGAATGAAAATACCACCATTAGGCAGGTGGAATAGCATGGATTTTCCCCTTCAATCGTCTGCATTTTCTGCTCTGTTGCTATATTTGCTTTATAATTAATCTCTTGATCCTTCTATTTTTGCACTCATTCTCTTATCTGCAGGCCCTCCACATGGGTCAGGCCTCTTCAGCTGAGGCTCTGGCAGTGTCAGTCCTGCGTCTGTCTAAAGCACTTTGTTCCTGTGTGGTTCACTCCTGATACAGGGCCACTTGCGCGAGAGTTGAGATGGAGACAGGCAGGGCTCTTGGGGAGTGATACAGCACTTACGTGTTCATCACTTCTAATCACAGGCTTGCTCCTTCTCCCACCTGGGACTGTCACTCTGGCTTCCAAACCCAGACAGGTTTCTGTTTCAAAATCACTTCCTTATTAGTCATTCCCTTTCCACTTCCCTTTTCTGCCACCTTCTTATAAAACACACTGGTTCAGCAAGCTCTGTGCGTCTGAATCACGGCCAGGCCTCAGCTCCCTCCCTCGCTGCCCCAGCTGCTCCCCCACCATTTAGCAGAACCATGCAGGCATCAAAAAATGGGGAAACAGCTACAGCTGGTGTCAGCTGCAAGGTTTCTCTCCTGCCCCTCCATCTCTCCCCCTCTTTCCTGACATGTTATATTTTCACAAGAAGGGACTTGGGGAAACATGCTATTATTCTTTTCTGGGTGTCACACAATCACAAAGGCAATCTTCCTGGGAGATGGGCTCAGCAGGGCCAATGCCAGCAATGGGGAGAGAAGGGAGTTAGGCCTTTTAATCACACTCCTTTGGCTTGGTGTATCCATTTTACCTGCCATGATGGTGCTTGCTGTCTGCTTCGGATCAGCTCTGCCCCTCAGGGTGATGAGCAAGGAAAAACAGGTGATGGCAGGCTGACATTTACAATCTCATGAGCCAAACTGCTGCCCGCATGCCCAGAAGGATGTGAGGGTACCATGATGGAGGATTGCAAGTGAGAGCCAGAGAGGCACCTGCCAAGCCCTGGCACCTGGCTGCACACACGGTGAGGGAGGGACAAGGTGGAGAGGGATTGTGTGAAGGACACAGGGGCCAGCTCTGAGCCATATGTTCTGTTGGGGAGACTTTTCAGCTATAAGCAGGCAGCCTGATACCTGTTAAATGGCTCCTCAAGGTGACTACACTAAGACTCAATCCGATAAGACAGAATGGCAATGTGTTGTCAACTTGATTTGCTCTTAAAATGGGAGTTTGTTTTTTTTTTTCCTTTGGGCAGAAGGCCTGTCAATTTCCAGCAGGGGCAGCACAGTCCGCTTCTGGGGAAAACTTAGGTTCCTGCCAGCGGGTGGGGCAGGTGGCCTCTAACAGTGGTTTTTCTCCTCTCAGCAGTCCTGTGTTCTCCCTCAAGGCAGCCTTTCAAAGCCATCTTTTCTCCCACTTCTCTGCTTACACCTCCCGCTGCCTCTCACTGTACTTTTTGTTTGTTTTGAGACAGGGTCACTGTCTTTTTAACCGTCCCTTCTCTTTCCTCTTCTGCCTTTTCGTGTTCCATTTCAGGCAAGAAAAAATGCAAGCATGTGCCCATGTGCACACCCACCCAACCCACACACAAGAATTCTGGAAAGAAATAGAGTACCCAAAAGTCTTCCTTTCCAGCATTTGTGATTTGCATAATTTAAAACTTTGCATATCCCTAACCATTTCATTATTATGTTAAATATATAGTATTTCAAAACAGTGGGGGAAAATGATCAATTTGGACCCACAATGACTTAAAATTATATTTATGCCTTATCCAGAAATCTTTCTTTTCAAGAGGAAACTGGGTGACTTTAGAAAATGTATACATTGAGATTACTTTTTAAGGTTAAAAAATGCTAACAATAATGTTGAAAAGTGATGTTCCTTGAAATCCTTTAGATGCTCTAAGTACTGGTAATAAAGATGTTCTATTTTATTTGAGCTTTTACAGATTGAGAAACTGAAGGACAGATAGGACTCGACTCTCCTGAATCCCAGACCCTTGCTGGGTCCCCACAAGGTGGTGAGGTCCTTGAAGGTAGGATCTGTTATATTGAAACATCTTTGCAGCCCCTTTAGGTCTGGAAAACAGTAGGGACTCAATAAATGTCTGTGGAATTTAACTATTTCCTGAAAATGACCAACAATATTAATATGTTGAACATGAGGACTTTTAGTAGGATAATAATTTAATAAATATATACATTCTATATTTTCCTTATATCCTGGTAACCTAAAGGGAGTTACTTGAGCTAGCAACCTGCAGCCAGTAACACACAGCAGCAGCCACATTAAGAATGCCTTATTTTCTGGGCGCGGTGGCTCACGCCTGTAATCCCAGCACTTTGGGAGGTGGAGGCAGGCGGATTACGAGGTCAGGAGATGGAGACCATCCTGGCTAACAAGGTGAAACCCCGTCTCTACTAAACATACAAAAAATTAGCCGGGCGTGGTGGCGGGTGCCTGTAGTCCCAGCTACTCGGGAGGCTGAGGCAGGAGAATGGCGTGAACCTGGGAGGAGGAGCTTGCAGTGAGCCGAGATCGCGCCACTGCACTCCAGCCTGGGCGACAGAGCGAGACTCCGTCTCAAAAAAAAAAAAAAAAAAAAAAAAGCCTTATTTTCCCAAAGGTATACTATTTTCACATATGGCCTTAATTTCTGGGAGTTTGTGAGACAATTGGGACTATTTGTACAATTTTACAGAGATTTAGCTGCTTATACTGAGCTGTGTTGCTCAACCTGACTCACTCGAAAGCCCGCAAGAATGTAGTTTAGGTGTGTTTGGCAGGGCTGAATGACGCCATAGTGTTTAGCATTGGGTTAGCCCATGATTCTCCACCCGGGCTACATGTCAGAATCACCTGTGGAACATCTTAAGCAATTCCTATTTCCCAGGTCCCTCCTTAAACCAATTAAATCAGAACCTCAGGAGTGGGGTCTAGGCATTATATTTTTGAAGCTCTCAGGAGCGGGTCTCAAAAGAGGCACAAAGAATGAATGGTGAGAGGGGAGAGCTCCTTCTTGCTTTCTACAAGCTCCAAGTTTGCTTTTAGCCGATAATGTTAGTCCAGTGTTGTTCAAACCTTAGTGTGTACACGTATCACCTGGGGATCTTGCTGAAATGTAGCTTCTGACTTGATAGAGCTGGCCTGCTGGTGCAGGTGCAACTGGTTAGCAGGCCACCATGGGCAGCAAGGATCCAGAGCTGCACCGGCCAATATGGTGGCTGTTGGGTGTGTGAAACATGGCAGTCCAAGTTGCGATGTGCTATAAGTATAAAATAAACACCAGATTTGGAAGCTTTTGTACCAAAACATAGATATATCAATAATAATTTTTATATTGGTTACATGTCAAAATGATAATATCTTAGATGTATTGAGTTAAATAAAATACACTATGAAATTAATCTCATCTGTTCCTTCTTTTCTTGTTTCAATGTAACTACTAGAAAATTTGACGTTGTCCTAAGCAAATTAATGCAGGAACAGGAAAGCAAATACCACATGTTCTCACCTGTAAGTGGGAGCTAAACATTCGCTACTCATGGACATAAAGATGGCAACAATAGACAATAGAGACTACTAGAGGTGGGAGGGAGGAAGTGGGGCAAGGTTTGAGAAACTAACTATTGGGTACTATGCTCACTATTTGGGTGATGGCATCCATTGTACCCCAAACCTCAGCATCATACAATATACCCATGTAACAAACCTGCATATGTAACCCAAATCTAGAATAAAAGTTGAAATTATTTTAAAAGAAAATTAAAATTCCTTATTGACTTGCATTGACTTTCTATTGGGCAGCGCTGGCATAGGAAACTGTTCACTGCTTAGTGAAAACTGCACAGTGGCAAGGGTGTTTAAATGGGACTGGAGGTGAATGCAGTGGCTGGGGGAGTGGTTACCGGCCTGGAGTTCAGACTCTACAGGTATAAATTAAGAACAATCATGGCGGTCATTTATGAGCGCTTCTATGAGCTATCACTGTTCTAAGCGCTTTACATGAATTATCTCATTTAGGGCTCACAATAGCCCACGAGGTAAGTATCCCTGTAATTCCCATTTCACAGATGGGGAATTTAAGGCAGAGACAGCTTCAGCAATTTGCCTCAGCTAGCAAATGAAAGGTTTAGGCTTGAGCTTTAGAAGGCTTCCTCTCCCTCTGGTCTCCTTCTGCCTCTGCCCTCTGTTTTAGTCCATTTGTGCTGCTATAACAAAATACCACAGACTGGGTAATTTATAAACTATACAAATTTATTTCTTATGGTTCTGAAACCTGAAAGTCCCAGATCAAGGCGCCAGCAGGATTGGTGTCTGGTGGGGGCTGCTCTCTGCTTCCAAAATGGTTCCTTGTTGCTGCATCCTCTGGAGGGGAAGAATGCTGTGTCTTCACATGGCAGAAGGGATGGAAGGGCTGGAGACACTCCCTTCAACCTCAAGCCCTTTTATAAGGATGTTAATCCCATTCATGAGGGCAGATCCCTTATGATTTACCTCTCAAAGGCCATATGTCTTAATAATGTTACATTGGGTATTACGTTTCAACATGAATTTTAGAGAGGACACCATCAATTCAAACCATTCCACCTACCTCCATGGAGGAAAGAGACCAGGGGCCAAGAGGATGTAACTACCTGGAGGCCATGCCCCATTTCTATTCTAGAACATGCTACTTGATTGGTCGGAATGGTGGCTGAAGGCAGATGTTTTGGGGAGTGCAGCAGATGGAGCTTGAGTCCCCAAATCCTTTTCAGTACAAGATGGACCCAGGGGTGGGAAGACAGGCAGGGCAGGTGGAGTGCAGGGGGCTTCCAGCTGTACTGTTGCCCTGGCCCCCACTAATGTTAGAGGCAGGCCTAGTGCCAGGATTTGATGCCAATGCCCATGTACCGAAGAACTGACAGAGCTGAAGGTGGACTGTGTTCTGAGACTCTGCAGGTCACTCTGGGCTCGGAGACTCCGCATTGCATACAACAGGAGAAGCATTGCTACTTCAGTGACAAAGTCCAATGGGATTCTGATCTGCAGAAGGCCCTTCTCTGCCTTAGGGTGTAGGTCAATGTAAGGGTGGAGCTTTCCCATCCCTGCCTCCTGGTTGACCATGTTACACTCAAACTCAAAATGATCTGCCTTATGGAAAGTAGTTCCTTTGCAGTAGGATGCAAAAAAAATGAAAGCCTCTCTGCAGAAATAAATCACAGTGCTGGAACTTATTTCAATACTTTAGCACCCCTGAAAAATACCCTATCTTTGTTAAAGAGTCCACTATGTAGGTGCAGAAAGTTGCAAAAAAGGATGAACAATATATCTGAATTTCTCTTTCTGTAAAATACAGATGGTGGTAAATATGCCCCTGACTCTTGTTTGTTGAGGAAATTCAGAGCTAATGTGGTTTGGATCTGTGTCCCCATCCAAACCTCTTGTCAAATTGTAATCCCTAATGTTGGAGGCAGGGCCTGGTGGGAGGTGACTGGATCATGGAGGCAGTTTCTCATGAATGGTTTAGCACCATCGCCTTGGTGCTGTTCTCGTTATAGTGAGTTTTTGGGAGACCTGGTTGTTCAAAAGATTGTAGCACCTCCTCGCTCTCTCTTCCTCCTGCTCTGGACTTGTGAAGTGTGTGTTCTCCCTTTTCCACCCTCATTGGAAGCTTCCTGAGGCTTCCCAGAAGCAGAAACCACTGTGCTTCCTGTACAACCTGCAGAACTGTGACCCAATTAAACTTCTTTTCTTTATAAATTACCCAGTTCAGGTATTTCTTTATATCAGTGCAAGAATGGACTAATACAAGAGCATTCTCAAGTCTTACAAAGGAAGCTTCCAAAAAATGGAACATTGCCAGACCCTTCCACTGGCTGGGCCACTGAAGAGCAGAACTTTGAGAGCTGCAGCCCTAGGGTGCTGTAACTGTCATCATAAAACTTTGGTTTTCTTTGATCTGCCCTGCCTGGTCATTCTTTCCTGGGCAACAGATGGGAACACTTTGATCAACTTCAGGAGATGCCTTTGTGGTGGGTGACTTTTCCCTTGTCTAAGAGCCTGTCCCCAGCCTCATTCTGAGTCCTGGGTTCTTGCAGCATCATCTTTTCAACTGCATGTAAAATAAATTCTTGACATTCCTCTGAACTGGACATGAAAATCTTATGTTTCTTCCACTGGAGAAGGGAAGAAGAAAATGTAGCAGCAAAGTCTCAACAGCAAAGTCTCTTGAAGGTCATGGTAGGGTGAAAGAGATAATCCTCATCTCCTCTGAAATCAGAATCAGAGGTAATTAGTTTCTTGGCAGTACAAGGGGCTATGGATAGACATTGAAAGAACTTCCAGATAATGAGGTTTTTGAACTCCAGAATGAGTTGCCTGGTTGGAACAGAATCTCCTTCCCTTGAGGTCTTTAGAGGCAGGAGCGAGATCCAGGGAGTATGTAAGTGCAGAATGGCTTGCATGGAGAGGGAACAATTAGCTGTGTCTTGCTTAAAAGAATCATGGGAGTAGCTAGCAGAATAAAATCAGTCTTTCCCCTCCCTTCTATATGGTCTCAAGCAACTAAAATAAGCCATGGCAGCAGTAATGACTACCTTGCATTGTATATTTCCAAAAGACTTTCCTGTTACTTTGGCAGAGGAGACTAAAGGGAGCAGTCCACACAGCTGGTTAGCATCACAGCTGGGGCTGCACAGGGATCCTGATCAATTGCTCTTTCCACTGAGGCTTGAAACTCTGAATCTGGTGTAATTAGGGATGGTAGGGATTCACTACAGTTTCAATTGCATTTCTGAAAACTTTCTATGTTTTAAAAAATTAAAAGAATATGAACTTTGCACCATATCTCCTGGTTAACATGTTGCTGGAAGGTGGAATGGCTTGACTTCTAACTAGCCTTATTAGAATTAACACAAACCGAGGAAGCAACTACACTGAAAAGAGAGAGAGAGAGAAAGAGAGAGAGAGAGAGAGCTCCTCTGTCTAATCTGTCTAATTGCATGATCTATTTAACTGTGAGACAGTATCTCAGGGGCTTGACTCCAAACCAGAAAACCCTGGGGAACATATTGTTGGGAAATGCCCAGCCTTGCTGGAGGCAGAGAGACCAGATGCTCCTATTACGGCTTCGTCATCCCAACTCGAGACTTGCGTGGCTCCTTTCCTTAAGAAATGTAGAGTGAAACTGTATTGTAAAAAAAATCAAAATTTCTTTATATCTCTCCTGTAGCTATATAGTCAAAAGAAGGAGCAGCCAAGTCTCTGTATTCAGAGAGTTTTTTGGGGGGTGGTGAGGGCAAAAGGTGGAGTTCGGGGTTGGATGTAATATGGAAGTCAGCTGCCAATATTCACTTTTCTGAGAAATTGTGAAGTGCTCTGCTGGCTCCCCTAGCCCCTGACTGCAGCCCTTGCCATTCTCACTTTATGGTACAAGCATGTTACCAAAAATGCCAGGTATAGATCACCAATGTCTGTGAAAATCAGGAAAATAAATATTTACTATTCTTTTCTATTTGTAAACATGAAAAAACATAGGTTCATTGATTACTTCTGTAGAAAGTATCAATGTATGCCTTGAAAAACGGGGTTATATTTTTCTGTTTCAAGTTTTTGGTCATATATGTAATCTATACACACATATATACATTTATCCCCTATACACACACCCTTCCCTGTATAAATAATCAAATGTGTGTGGACCTCTGTGTGAATATACCAGATGGATTAAACACACACAAGGCTTACAAGGTTTTTAATGGATGATGACTCAGTGGAACTGAGTTTCATCAATTTTTGTTTTCAACTGAATGACTGGCACCTTCAATTTTACTCATTTGTAACAGAATGTGTGGGGCTCCTGGCTAACACACGAAACAGTTATTCTTTTTAATCTGAGAAAGGAAGGAAGAGTTTTAACAGAGTTAATTGAGTGGTTAGGGTCTCTAGAAAGCAACTTGCCTCTGTCAGCTAACAGGAAAGGAAGATATAGAAATCAAGCAGAAGCTTTGCTGTGTCCATGCCCTGCCTGCAGTGTTAGGAACCTCCTTCTTGAAGTAAATTGGTGAAACCCTTCTGCAGGGCAGATTGGTGATAGGCATCTACTTTGACCCAATTTCTCTCCTAGGAATTTATCCTAAGGACGCAATTGGACAAGCATAGAAAGACAGAAGTGTTGGGATGCACACTAGTGAAAAATGAAAGACTGGAGACAACATAATGTCTGTCAAGACATTATTTAATATATGTTAAATAAATCATACTGCATCCCCACAACAGGATAATGAACATTCATTCAAATGGTGATAGAGATCCCTATTTCTTGCTTGGAAAGGATATAAATAGCTATTTTTATTTTGGAAAATAATAGATGACAAAGAATGAGAGAGGAAGAAAAGGGTGAGAAGGTAAAGCTGGAGAAGGGGAAACACCATTTTCTTCTCTACAACTAATTGTTGCTGGCAGGACTTGGAGCTGCAATCTGAGAATTTTGAATTTATTTATCTTTTTTTGTCACTCATGGGAAGAGAGAATTTTGCACTTAGAGTGAATGTAATGTGCATTGTCATCAGCTCGAGGAACACTCTGCAGGAGTTAGGCAGGTCTACTCCTGGAGAAGGCCTTTGGCTGGGACTGCTGTTCACAGGCCTGGCCCATCTTTCTGTGCCCTTTGCCAGGTTCCTGCCTCTGTGGGAGCTCTGCTCTTTCCTCTGGGAAGGGAAACAGCCTGAAAAACGATTCATACAAATGCACAAGTGATTCATCGAGTTATGGGAGCCCTGTCAAAGTAGTTACATTAAAAAAGAACCATTTAGGGAAACTCCTGGCCTGCTAGAGGGAGACTAAATTTGTCTAACTATTGAAAGTTAATTTAGATTTGTACCAAAACTCTTAGAATTTTACAAAAATTTTAATGTAGCAATTCCACTTTGAAGAATTTATTCCAAGGAAGCAATCATAAATATACAAAACATTTAACTACATAAAGATTCATCATAGCAACTGTTTATAAGAGTGAAAGTTAAGATCTGCCTGCATGTCCAGTAATAAGAGATTGGATAAATTACATTAGCTCCATTCAATGGAATACATGATATCCCCCAAAAATATTATTGTGGGAATATACATATTGTTATGGCAAAATTTTTGCAATATGATATTGACTGAAAAGCAGGTACCCAAATAAATAATCCCAATGTTTTTTTACAGTATAAAATATCAAAATGTTAAAATATTTGTTCCTGAATTATATATGATTATTTTCTTCTCCTTATTGAATATATGTCACTTTTGAAATAAGAAATGTTATTAAAATTTTACTTTTTTAAAGACACAGGAACTCAAAGTATACCTATAGCATATGACATCATCCTATACTGTTAACTGCACAAGGAGATGTATTTGATACTACATCTGCTTTAGTGTATCATTGTGATTCCAGCACCTAGCACAGTGCCTGACATGTAGACGTTCTTCACAAAGAACAAAGTGGTAGTAACTGGAAGCCCAAATGGAGGAGAAACTCACAACAAACTCCGTACACAACTGTTTAACCTCCTTCATGTCAATTTGATAGTTAAGCTTCATGGGATGAGACTGATTCACTTTTGAATCCCTCACAGTGCCTTGCCCATAGTAGTGAGAGCTCAATAAATGTTGCATAAAACTATAAGTGATTGTTTCTCTTTTTCTCCTGGAATCATTTCTACAGACGTTCCTGCCTTTGATACATGCATGCCCTGGCAACAGATCATGTACTAGAACTGGGATAATAGCCATTGTCATAGGACATTATATAGTTGGGATTATGTTTGTTATAAAGCAACAGAAAGAAAACAAGTAAGAATGGCTTAAAAGAATTGAAAAGCTATTTCTTTCTAATGTTCAGGAAATCTAGAGGCAGGCAACCCATGACTGGAATGGAGCTCCATGGTGTCAGTGACCCAGGTTTCTTCTTTTTGCTCTGCCACAGTGGCTTCCATTCCCAAGGTCACCTCATGGTTCAAAATGGCACCTGGAGTTCTGAGCACTAGTCATTACATCAACATTCCAGTAATCAAGAAGGAGGAAGAGGAGAATGGAGGCATGCCTCCCTCTTCGGAAGTTTCATGTACCACCTCCACTTATGTCCCATTGGCCAGAACTTTGTCAAAAAAGCCTGATAGACATAGATTTTATTATGGGGTACCTGGTACCCAGCTAATGTTTAGGATTCTCTCCCTATGGAAGAAGGGTAGAACTGACATTGAGAAACAACTGGCAGCCTCTGCCACTGACCTGTCCTCAGCCATCCTGTCACTAGCCAATATGAGTTTCATTAAGCATGTAGCATCTACTCTGATGATGTAGGGAAGGTTACCATGACAGTGACTTACAATTAACCAGGTGCTTGGGACCAGTGCCAACAAACACGGCCTGAGAGATGACAGACTTCTTTAGTTGCCCCGTAATGGCACATTTCTGTTTCTGACATGGTCTCCATGGTGTCACAGGGGTGACCTGGGTCACTACTCTCTGCCTAGCAGAGCCAGGCCATGAACCGCAAGTCAGCATCTTTCCTGCAGCAGTGATTGCTTATATCCCGCATACCCTGGCTGACTGCAGCATTCAAATCATCAGAGAAATCAGGAAGTTGGAGTTAGAGATTCTCATTACATATATAAAGAAAGAAATAGAAGAGGCCAAAGTTTCAGAATACAAGTTATTTGACTCACACTTGTGAGGTCATAGGGTGCTGCCCTTTCTGACATCACTATGGGACTGACAAGCCAGTAGATCTGAGAGCAGAAAAGCAATGATTGGGTTTTTTTTAGAACAAAGGAAAATAAATGGTTTTATTTGATAAAAAGCAGATAGTAATATTAATTGTATTAGCAGCTACCATTTAGCTAGGAACTGTGCAAGCCCTATGGTGGCCAGCATCCAAGAAAACCCCCAGTGATACTTGTTTCCTGATATTCATACCTTTGCTTAGTCCCCTCCCACATTGAATCAGGGCTGACCTCTCTGATGAATAGAATACAATGGAAGTGGTTTTTGTGACTTCTGAGGCCAAGTCCTAAAATGCATTGCAATTTCTGCTTTGGTCTCTTGGGTTGGTCACTCTGGGAGAAGGGAGTTGTCACTTTGAGGGCACTCCATCAATCCTGTGGAGAGGAACTGAGGTCTCCTGCCAAGAACCAGCGCCACAAATCAGCCATGTGACTGAGCAGCCTTACAAGAAGATCCTCCTGCCCCAATCTAGCCTTTGGATGACTGTAGCCCTGGCTGACATCCATGAACCTTACAAGACCCTGAACCAGTACCACCCAGCTAAACCATTCCTCGTTTCCTGACCCTCAGAAACTGTGAAATAATTAATTTTTATTGTTCTTCAGGCCACTACATTTTGGGGTAATTTGTTAGGCAGCAAAACACAATGAATACAGCCTCTTTATATAATTTATTCATCACAATACCACTCAAAACTAGGTATTATTTCCTCATTTTACTGATAAAGAAACTGAGGCTTAGAGAGGTGAGTTAATTCTCCCCGGGTCAGAGAAGCTGGTAGAAGGAAAGCTGTTACTTTAGCATTGCTCTTCTTGCACAAAACCTACATGCTGAACAACGGCTCACTATGCTGCGTGGAATGTGGTCCCAGTTAGGATTTCCAGAATGCCTGGAAGAGAAAAGCCAAATGTCCCTAAATGAATTGATTCTAGTGAGGGTGATCGTGAGGGTTACAAGCTAGCATTCAAAATTATATAGACCCTATAGGCATCTGTTAATCTATGCTCTAAAATTCGCAGCCAGATTGAAACTCAAGTGCATGACTGTGTTGCAAAAATCAAAGTGAGATTAACCCAGGGACCCCCATTTAGGTGCTTGGAATGCTGAAAGTTTCCCAAAGTTCCAGCAGAGTCTGTGAAGCCTCGAACAATTGCCTTTACCAGGGCCTCACAACCTGATGTCATTTGGGGATGCTGTATTCAAAGTTGCCTGAGTTACAGAGAACAGGGATATGGTCTGTTATCTCAGAGGTGGGCATGAGCTTTATGGAGTGGAACGATTGTTTGCCTCCTTATTTGCCCAAGAAATGTGGGGTGGAATGATCATTTGCCCTCCTCTTTTTTTTTTTTTCCTGTGATGGGTCAGTTTCCATTTACCATCTTGGCTCCCTGCCAGTGTGCCGACAGTGCCAAATTTGGTTGGTACATACTTGTCAGCAAAAGAATATGAGCACCGCTCTGAAGTCACAGCAAATAATGAGCTTCTGAGATCTTCTCTTGGACTCACAGGTTTCCATGTGTCTCATTCTAGCCAGAGGCTTCACTGTAAGACCAAGAAGGCTTTTAATATCTAGTGGAAGTTTCTGGTCTTGTATTGTTGGCTAAGAAAGCCAGAAATGTGGGTGAGAGAGAAGTCTGTTCTTGTTCTCCAGGCTTCCCCCATTGCACTCCAGATGCAAATCTGTTCTAGTAACCACATAGACAGCCAAATAAACAAATGAGGATGGAAAGTCTCTTGCTGAAAAATGAAATGTCACTTCTAAAACAGAATTCATGATCTTCTTTCAGCTCTTTCAAACTTCCCTTTCTATGTTGGTGCCAACATGCCCCTGAGCTCAAAACTTTGGCATTAACATTGACTGTTCCCTCCATTCAGCCTTTCAAATCGAGCCAGTCATCCAGGCTTGTCAATTATGCCTTCAAAATATCCTAGAATTATTTCTCCTCCATTTTTACTTTGCTTTTATGTCATCACCAGATAGGTACCCTTGCCCAAATTTCTTTCCCCATTAGTAGCTCTAAGCTGCCTACTGCAATGATTACAAATTTATGCATCTAGCTTTCAAGACCCTGCATAGTTCATTCCTTCTTAACTTTATTATGCTCAGGTCCCAGTGCTAATCCTCCTGCATATACATGTGCTCATGTGTACATACACACACAGACACAAACACTGCTGTGTGTATACACCATGCCCTGCACCATCACTCACCTTTTATTTGGGCTGCCTTCTCTGCAGTTTTGGATGTTCCTTTTATTCTTATTATTATTTTTTTTTTTGAGACAGATTCTTGCTCTGTAGACCAGACTGGAGAGCAGTGGCACAATCTCAACTCACTGCAGCCTCCACCTCCTGGGTTCAAGCGATTCTCCTGCCTCAGTCTCTTGAGTAGTTGGGACTACAGGCGTGCGCCACCAAGTCCAGCTAATTTGCATATTTTTAGTAGAGACAGCGTTTCACCATGTTGGCCAGGCTGGTCTTGAACTCTTGACCTCAAGAGATCCACCCACCTTGGCCTCCCAAAGTGAGGATGTTCCTTTTAATCCTTTCTTTGTCTGTCTTAACTCATTCTTAAGGAAAACTTGCTTGCTTCCTGCAGCCCACAGTCATCTCTCCTTTGACTATTTCCACAGGCTGTTATTTTCACCATTGGCCAAACCACGCCTCTGCAGTAGCCTCATTTTCTGGATCCCTCAGGCTTCTACAATCCCTCTGGACTCAAAAGTCTTTGGGAAAACAAAAATAGAACTGATAGACAGTAAAGCACAGCCCCTGACGACCCCGCTCACAAATGCTGCTAACCAGAGCCACTATCCCAGAGACCACATTGTGCTGAGATTCATGGTTTGCTGGGTAGAAGGAAAAGCACCCGGTAATTGGCTGTGACCACAAAGGCCAACCACATGAACACCCAGCAAGACAGGCATGATAAAAAGCAATAGAAGGCCTGGAGAGAAAAAGCTGTGGTGGTAAGTGGTACTGGATGTAATTAGAGGTGGGGACAGGAGTTATGAGCAGCAGACACTCTGCAGGAGAGAAGCAAGTTGATGATGAAGTGAGAGAAGATAACAGCTCTACGGTCTGTAGAGGTGGCAATAAGCTCGCTCTCTGTCTCTCTCTCTCTCTCTCTTTCTCATTGTCTCTCTCTTTCTCTTTCTCTCAATGGTATAGCCCTTAGGAATGAAGAAGACTCTGGGGAAAGCAGCAGCTTTCTCTCCTGCCATGTGGAACACCTCAGTATCATATGTAACCACCTCTGCAATTATCTGCCAGGGGCAGCAGCTCAAGTACCTACAGGTACCAAATGGATAATGTAAATGTGCAAAGTAGAGCAGGTATTAGGAATGGAGAGAGGTGGGAACCATGACAAATTGAAGAGCACACACTCCATCAAAAGCTGTCCAACTGTGCCTCACATTTTCTTAAGATAGCATATAGGCTAGACAAGACATATATTTGGGCCAAATATGGCCCACAGGCACCCTGCCTAAAATCTTGGGGCTTCACAGGCATATGTGCAGCACATCATGACAACTGGTGATGAGAAGGATAAACTTGGGTTGCCAACATGTTGGTTATGCTCTTTCAGACTTCCAGGACTAATGTGATCTAATGGGGCTACTGTAAGTGTATTTTGGGAGGTAAGCTTGATGACATGGCTTCACCAGCTACCAGCTACAGCATGGTTAGTGGCCCTAAAGGACTTTAGATCACCTCCAGGAGATCTAGAATAAGGGGCTCATCTTATTGTTTCCTCAGTAACATTGGTGGCTTCTACTCTAGAGGCTGTGCCATAGTTAAGATTCTACTATTGTTACCATATAACTTTTTTTTTAGATGGGGTCTCGTTCTGTAGCCCAAACTGGAGTACAGTGGCAGGATCAAGCTCACTGAAACCTCAAACTTCTGGTCTCAAGCTATCCTCCCACCTCAGCCTCCTGAGTATTTGTGCCCAGATATATTTATATCAATTGATCGATAGATAGATTTTAGTTTTTGCAGAAATAGGGTGGTGCTCTGTTGACCAGGCTGGTCTCAAACTCCTGGCCTCAAGCAATCCTCCCACCTTGGTGTCCCAAAGTGCTAGGATTACAGTGGCTCCACTGCGCCCAGCCTCATATAACTTTTTCACTTTCCTTCTCTTTACCTCTTGGTTTCTGCTTATTCTTGATTTGTCTTGCCTTATGGCCTGCATTCTCCTTGTATTACTCAACTTCTGTCTCATAGGTGGACCAGTTAACATCTATCTATAGTGCCTTTGCTGGACAGAGCTCTCATGGCTACCAGCTGACCTGCGCATGGCTGCTTTGGGCCAAGTGCTGAATATCTAAGTCAGCTTAGTGATGGCCAGAGAATCACAGTAACCAGGCACAAAGCATGGGGGCCCATTCATAAAGAACCACTTATGGTTATCCTCTGAAGGGGCTATGAGCATAGCAGATACTTGGTGTCATGTCTACGGCACCAAGATGTCTAAAATTACATTCAGGGTAGTCTCTTTAAGAAGGCAGGGAAAAGTTAGTTAAAAGAGGCATCGGAATCAAAGGCTTAACTTAGTTCTATGAAAAGTGAGGCTACTCAAACTGGGTCTTCTTTCTATATAAATCAGAATTGTATTTGGCTGCAAGTAACAGAATACCCAATTAAGCGTTCTTAAATAAATATGGATTTTTTTTTTTTTAACAAGTACAGAGGTAGGTGGTTATTGGTATTGGCTCAGCAGCTCTGTGATATTACGGCAGCCATCTCTGAGATTCCTTTTGCTTGTGCCTTGTGGTTACAAGATTGCTACTGCAGATTCAGCATTGCCATCTGTGTTCAAAAAACGAAGGACTGGAGAAGGTCTTTGACAGCTTAGGCTGTCCCTTTTATCAGGAAGGCAAAGGTTTTCTAATAACCCACCTATCTCCACCAGCCAATTCCTCTTAACACCTCATTGACTGGATTTATGGCTCCCTAGCTGCAAGGCAGGCTGGGAAATCGGGCACCTGGCTCTCCAACTAGATTGAAAGCATCTTGTTTCTCATGCATAAGGATTTTTTCATGTTGTGGTTCAATGAAGCATTGGGTGGCTTAGGCAAGAAGTGCAAGATAACAGAAAAAGCAAAGAAAAAAGCAGAGGTTTGAATACAGGCTCCATCATTAACTGACTCTGTATTCTAAAAGTAATTAACCTTGCTGAATGTTATTTTCTTACTAGAAAAGGGAGGTACTAAATGCCTGCCTAGCAGGGCTGTTGTGAGGATTGAATATGATAGCATAGTTACAGTTCTTGGCCCTGAAGAGAGTCACTATTTTCTTGGCCCCCAAAGAGTCACTATTTTATTGTGGTGTGCTCTGTTCTGTTTGACGAGTATGTGGCAAGTAGACACAGAGTGGAAGGCAGCAGAACTTTGAGGTGAAGAGCATAGGCCCTAAATCAGGCCACTTGGTCCAGATTTCCCCTCTACCACTTACTAGTTGTATGACCTTGGAGATGTTACCTGGCCTCTCTAAGCTTCAGTTCCCCTGTCTGTAAACTGGAGATAAGAATAGGACTTATCTCCTAGAGGTACATTTGGAAGAAAGAAAGAAAGAAGTAATATACACAAAGCACTGGGCACTGAGCCCAGCACAAAGTATGCACACAGTAAGTGTTAGTTATTATTAATATTGATTGGATTTTTTTTCCCTTGGCCCAGAAGTAAACCTATTGAACCAAAAGAGCAAGTGCATTGCTGTTGAAACTCTTTAAAACCAAGTCCTTTTCAATCCCTAAAGTACACCAACTAATTATAACTGGAAGCAGCAGCATACCAAGAGTGGGTTTGGGCATGGGTGGGCTTCCCTATATTCAGGAATTAAGAGGGTTCATTGTCTGTACAGAATTAAAAAAAAATAATTTGTAAAACCCAAGTGAAATAAAACACTGATCTGCTTTTATGATCACCATCTTCCAACATTTCTAAACAATGTCATTGGTAAAATTGCCCCCTCACAAAACTTTTGTTTGCTTAAGTTTAAACATTGCTGCAATGACTGTTGAGTTTTAATAATAGATCCATAAGTTGCACATCAGCATATTTTTATTACTTATCTTTTAATAAAGATTGTGTTCTCTATTAAAGTAAGGTACTGGAGAACTTCGAGTTATATAGTCAGCCCCTCATGCCTGCAGCCTCTATTTGTAACAGTTTTGAACTGGGGCTGGCTTCAATTTGTGTGTCCAACTTGAGCAGTTCTTCACATTCCTGCATGCAAACAGCAGACTCAATCAACAACACAGACTTAGTGACTGTAAACACAAAAACATGGAATTTGAGTTACTTCAATTCTGTGTGACTTTGGAAAATTTTATTTCTATTATATTTAAATTTAAATTGGCTAACAGAGCATGAACTGTGAGGTATGGTATTTATTTGAACACATTTGAGTGATCTTTTAAAAGGAAATTGTTCTTTTAAAATTATTTGTTTTCAGAGTAAAGATCAAGAAGATTGTGCTCATTTCTGATTATTACATGATTACTGCTGAAAATAATTTTGTTATATAGAGGATGTATTAGTTCATTCTCATGCTGCCATAAAGAAAGAAAGGGGATTAATTGATTCACAGTTCTGCATGGTTGGTTGGGGAGGCCTCAGGAAACTTACAGTCATGACAGAAGGTATCTCTTCAAGGGTGGCAGGAGAGAGAATGAATGCCGAGTGCAGGGGAAGCCCCTTATAAAACCACCAGATCTCGTGATAAATCACTATCACGAGAACGGGAAAACCCGCCCCTCATGATTCAAGTATCTCCACCTGATCCTGCCCTTGACATGTGGGGATTATTACAATTCAAGGTGAGATTTGGGTAGGGACACAAAGCCAAACAGTATCAGAGGAAGCAGAGATTAAGAAATGATTTACTCTGGTAACAAATCAGTGTGCCACAGCACAGAAGGGACTTAGAATCTAGTGTAAGCCCCTCACTCTACAATTATCAGAAGGGAAGTTGTCTGAGGTCACCCAGCTAGGCAACAGTAAAGAGACTAGACAAAACTCTCCTAGCTCTTGCCGGACTACTTTTTCCATCTTCTACTCCCAAGGTAACTGAAATAGAACTATAGTGTTAGTGTTTCTCAAACTGTGATAGAGAATCAAGTTTTGAAATTTTTCAATCTATTGCAGACTAATACTAGTACACAGCCCAGACTACTGGCAGTTCATCATTCAAGTTCATACCATTCAAACAGTCACTATCCTGTTGAACAAGATAAGTCCACTGATCACGCACTTGGATACAGCAGCAATATCAAGTTGCCATAAAGTTTTTTAAATGTTTACTCTCAATTTCTGTTCTTATCCCATCATAGACTGGTGACGGTTTCCTGACCAGCTTTGAGTAGCTCTGTACCATCTCATATAGAGTCCACAGCAGGGACTTATGGCCAGGAAAGCATCTCTGGTAGATAAGAAAACTTTAGCTTTTGGGTTGTTCTGACTTTGTTAAATTTCTGTGAGGTTAAGGGCACAGGTTTGAATTACCATCAGTATACTAACTGTGTGGTCTAAACATCTTTATGTGAGTTTCCTCATCCACAGAACAAGGGAACATTAGTGCCTAGCTCAGGGGGGTTTTTAAGGTGATATGTGTGTGTAACCAAGGGTGGGGGTTGACATGTAAGAAGACCTTTTGTGTATTAACTGGTATTAATTTTATTGCCCCCACCTCTTTTTTTAAAAATGTGGTGGGAGGAGGGTGTTGCAGAATAATGTGTCACAGTGTAGCTACTATTGTTAGGAGTGTTGGTTTTCTGGCCAGAAACCTCTGTGGCCAGTGGTGCCTTTGCCCGAGTTATTGTCCTGCATCCAGGAAGAATGAGGTACGCAGACAAGTGGAGAGTGAGCAAGTTGAAGAAGAGCTCTATTGAGTGGTAGAACAGCTGAGAGGAAACCAGTAGTGGGTAGCTCCTCTCTGCAAGCAGGTCATCCCATCACCTCTGCAGCTCTCAGCAAAGGCTTGGAGTGAGTGGCTCCTCTCTGCAGGCAAGTTGTCCCAATGAGTGTTCAGCTTTCAACAGAGAGGGTAGTTTCTGTCTGCTGAGAACAGGCCCTAGCTCCTCTCTGCAGCTGGTTGTCTGGATGTCTGCTGCTTTCAGCAGAGAGGAGGCCCTGGAGAGGCTAGCTCCTCTTTGCAGCTGGTCATCCAGAAGTCTGCTCTGCTCTGGCTGAGTCCGGGGTTTTTATGGTCTTCAGAGGAGGGGAGTGCATGCTGATTGGTCAATGGGCAGCCATAGGTGGGCCCAGGGTAAAGCACCCCGACTCCCCTCTCTGGTCAGCAGGACTGGCACCCTGGCCCCCAGGCTTTAGGACTTTCCCAGGCTGAAGGTGGGGCTTCACCTGGGACCCAATCCCTTCTGCCCAGGAACCTGTCTGCCTCCCCCTGCTGTTCATGACACCCAGGCTGTTTGTCCCAAGGGGTGCCTGCAGGCCAGTGCTGAACTGCCCTCATCCCCTGCCTCAGCTTCCCTCCCATGCTCGTTGGCACCCAAAGTCCAGAGGGGGCTGAGGGAGCAGGAGGCTGGCGTGTCAGCACTGTCCTGAGCATGCGTCCACCTGGCCGGGCTGCAACAGTACCCAGGCGTGGCCCCAACCTTGCTCTATGATCAGAGCAGGCACTGGGAGCAGGGAGAGGCCAGGCAGTGGGAGCAGGCACTTCTGAGCCTGTTGGGGGCAGGGGGTCCTTCCTGGGCCCCCAAGGCACAGAGACGCCCAGTCTGGAGCTGCACCAGGGCAGTTGCAGCAGCACTGGGGGGAGTGGGGCTTCTGCCTGCTCCCTGGAGTGGGAGACCCAGCCACACCTTCCCACTACAGCCAGTGTCTTGGGAGCAGCCACTCTAGATGGGCTGTTGCTGCTATCACCATAAGGCAGCCTAGGGAAGAAGTTGTGCCAAGTCAGGAGTTAGACCTGTGAGCTCTGGCCTTGTTTTCTGGTGACCTGGCAGGATCACTACGCTAGAGGTGCATTCAGGAAGCAATGATGGGTCACCGTCCTGTGCTAGGCTTTCACTGGTCCCTGGTAGAGAAATGGTCCCTGTTCTCGAGGGTCTCACATTGTGGAGAAGCAGCAGAAGAGATGCTGTCAGCAGATACAGGGGCTGTGGCAGAGGCAGGATCTCATGCAGAAGAACCCCAACTGGTTCTTCTCCATCTTAAGGTTCCCAGTTTGAGCTCACAGAGAGAGCCCAGTTGGGTTTGTGTTACACAAGGGCACTGTCTCCATCTTTGCTTCCCTTGAGGAGAGATTTCACCTTGTCACGGGACCCACGATGACCTTGACATTGCTGCATCTCCTCCCATGACACAGTGGTTTTTCACTGATTCTGGATAAATGAATTAACAATTTCCTCTGCAGTGGTGGTGGTGGCAGCGGGGGTGGAGGGAACAGGAAATACTACAGAAAAGGTGAGATGTATTTGGGCTTCGAAGGATGAGGAGGAATCTGCATTGCAAGGTGAATGCCCAGGGATGGGACATGTTCTGTGACAATAAAAAGTCCCCATCTTTCTAAGATCTGGCTTTCTCATCTGCAGGATGAGGATAAGGAAACTGCCCTTGCCTCACTCATGGCATCCTTGGGCATGTCCTCTGACAGACCCAAGGCAGAAATGTTTTAGGAACTATAAACTGCTGTACAAATTATTATATAATACTCAGCCCCCAGCACAAACATTGACTGTCAACAGAGAGGGTTAGAACAATTTTTTTCCAAGTTGATGAATTATTTTAATCTTTTATAAACTGAACTCTCCCAGAATAGTTTTCGTTAATGTCCAATACCCACAACTGAACCACCATGCACTTGTCTTCTACTAAAACACTGGTAAAACAGAATCCAGCTTGCCTTTGTGAATATGTTAAAAACGATGTTTTCAGGGAGAACAATAGAAAAATAGCCAGTGTTGTTTGTTTGACATTCCTTGCTAGGATTTATTCAGGCTGCTGATGTCTATATGCAAACAGTACATTTAGAAGCCAAATGGGTTCTGATGCCTTATGAATTTCTTTCTTCTCCCCAATTTGCATAGAGGGGAGGCCAGCAGGAAATGTACTGGCAATCAAATTTCACTTGTAATGAAACAATGCAGTGTTTTTGACTGTGGATGGGTGTTTAAATAATGATGACAGTAGCAGCTGGTTCCTTTCTTCCTTTGTCCAATTAGGTGCTGTTTTTTCTGCAAATCAAAGGCAGTCAAACCTTGATCCTCCCTGTGTGAAAAGTCTGCCTGAAAGACTGACTTCTCATCATCTAAGAAGAAACGCACATTTATTTTTCTGTCTGGGTGTGACACCATTTCAGAGAAAGGTTGCTAGCTTTGAGCTGAAATCTTATTTCATCCCTGGTGTGTAGGTGAAGGCTGTTTCTTCTAGGGATTGGAGAGAACTGTGCCAGCTGAGGCAAGTACCCAGGATAGCCAGATGCTGTCAGCAAACAAAAAGTCTCGGTGGAAAGTGAGAAAGTGTGCATTAGGGTGAAGAGGCTGAGTTGCCACCTATCAGCAGCTCTGGGAAGAGAGAAGCTCTGTAAATAATCCACTTTCAGGCAGTTTAATGCTTTGAACATAGTAACAGACCATGCGCAGAAACCATCTGATAGAGCAGACTGCAAATTTCACTTCCAGCAATATGGTTGTTCTTGCACTACAATCTAAGATTCTGGCAGCCTAGGGAAAAAGAGGGAAGAGAAGGAGGGGGGCTTTGAAATATAGCCTGGCCCTTCTCCCGCCTCCATGATGCCACGGGGAAGGGGCATCTCAGAAGGGATCCTAGCTATTGATTAGAGCCAGTGTAATTTCCTTTTTCAGAACTTAAGACTGTTTCCCACAACCTGTAGACTTCCCAGAGCAGTAAGTCAATAGTGTCCACGGGGCACCTCTTACATGTGCAGCTGATCCCCAGCATCCGGGGAGTGGTATAAGGTTTTCAAAATGGTTTTCATTTACGGTGTTGTATATTTTTCCTCCCAATAATCCTGATGGGTAAGAACAGACATGGAAGTTATTTCCCTGAAAAAAAAGAGGTAAAAGAATAAGATGTCATAATAATAATAATAATAATAATAATAATAATGGCTCAAATTTATTGAGCATTTACCAGACTTACTATCCAAATGACCACATTTAATTTGCATAACCACCTTGTAAGGGAGGTACACATCACTCCCAATTTGCAGATGAGAAAACTGAGGTTCAGAGAGGTTAAGTAAACAGCCTAGGTCATACCAGTAGGACACAGCCACTCCAGCTGAGGCAAAGCCTGTTGTCTTCTGAATCACTATGCTATGTGGCCTGGGTCTCTTTGACACTTAGTCCTGTTCGTCCCCCAGGGAGAGACATTCGACCAGTATTAAGAACCTACTGTGTGCCAGGTATAGCTCTAGACACTGGTGATGCATTCGTTCATTCAACAAATATTTCAGTATTTCCTGGGTGCTCACTACATGCCAGGTTCTGTTTTGTGTTTGGGGTACATCAGTGAACAAAGCTCTCTGCCTTCCTGGAACTTATGTTCTACTGGAGCAGGCAGACAAGAAACAGAATATATTTAAGAAAATCACATGGTATATTAGCAAGTGATATACTCTATGGAAGAAAGGAAACTTACAGCATATTAAAGGGGACCAGGAATGCTGGAGTGGGGGTAGACAGGGTACACTTTTAAATAAAGTGGCCAAGAGAGGTCTCATTAAGAAGGTGGCATTCAAACACAAAAATGGAAGGAAATGAGGGAAGTAACTATGTCCACATATAGGGAAGAACATTACAGACAGAGGGAAGAGGCAGTGCCCAGCATGTTGAAAGAACAGCAGGAGGGTAACGTGGCCAGAACTGTGAGTGAGGAAGAGACAGCAATAGAGATGTGGCCACAGCATGGTGAGGACCTAGTCACGACGTGCCCCCATGTCACTGTGAAGACTCTGAGTGAAATGGAGCGCCCTGGCAGGGCTCTGAGCAGAAGAATGGCCTGTTCTGGTTTTTGTGTTTAATGAACCACTCTGAATGCTATTTTGAGATGAACTTTAATGTAGCAAGGGTGGAGGCAGGGAGACCAGGTCAGAGCCACTTCAGTGATCTAGGGAAGAGATAATGCTGGCTCAGGCTGGGCAGTGGTGAAGGTAGTAAGAAGTGGTCAGATTCTGTGGGTGTTTTGAATGTAGAGCCACATTGCAAGACTACCAAGTCATTAAATCAACTGAAACCTGGAGTTTCAAAAAACCTAGAGTTAATAAAACTGTTTTCATAATAGAGGAACAGAACATAGGATTTTATGAATGGTGACTAGAATACTGAAATTTAGTGCTAGCTAGGAAAGAACTATACTTAGACCCAACAGAAACCATGACAATAAGACAATTAGAAAACATACATTCCAGTTGTTGTTCCTTATTTCATTAAATTCAATGTATTCACAAAAATAAAGCAAGCCTCACTAACAAAGCCACATCATTTATGACTTTGCCCTTGTGATTGTGCTGTGAGTACAGTCCAGACAGAGTTAACAGTATTTTAAGAACCATTGCTTCTTTGTTTTCCAAGCTGAACCCTGTTTTACTCCATTGGGAAATACAAATAACGGGAGAAAAGGAAGTAAAATAATGGGGATCATTCCTGATTCCTATGACTACAAACACTTTGTGATTATGAGAATCCTAAGAAAAATGGCTTTTTTCTTCTGGGCTTCATCTATTACATGCTAACGTGGAGAACAAAGTGGCTAGATGAACTTGATTAACATCGCTCTAAAGGAAGATGAGTTGTACATAGGCAGTTGTCATTGGCTTGGTGTTTCTTTTTACCTTCTCTATATAGCACGGGAAGTGTTTTGCTGCTAAGACTTGGTGGATCATCACTTGTTCTTTTATCATGGGTGGGTGTGGGCAGAAGATGAGCATCAACAATATTTACTGCTTGACTCCTATGTGCCAACACTCTGCTACTGTCTAATTCTCCTTTGTATACCCCGTTTATAGTCTTTTAATTCAGCCCGACAGTGTTCTTTATTGAGGTGCACACCATCATTAATGTTCACAGCTGAATGAAGATCTTGCTTTCTAAACAGCTACAGGATTAATGGTTTTATATTAAGGGAGCATTCTCCTCAATGGAGCTCACTCTTAAAAGTGGACTCTGAGCGGAGCAAGATGGCCGAATAGGAACAGCTCCAGTCTCCAACTCCCAGCGCGAGCGACACAGAAGACCGGTGATTTCTGCATTTTCAACTGAGGTACTGGGGTCATCTCACTGGGGAGTGCCGGACAATTGGGGCTGGTCAGCTGTTGCAGCCCCACCAGCGAGACCTGAAGCAGGGCGAGGCATTGCCTCACCTGGGAAGCGCAATGGGGAAGCGAATCCCTTTTCCTAGCCAGGCGAACTGAGACACACAACACCTAGAAAATCGGGTAATTCCCACCCCAATACTGCACTTTAAGGAAATGGGCACACCAGGAGATTATACCCAAACCAGGCCGGGAGGGTCCCACGGCCACAGAGCCTCCCTCATTGCTAGCACAGCAGTCTGCAATCAAACCGCCAGTCAGCAGGGATGCAGGGGGAGGGGCGCCCGATATTGCTGAGGCTTAAGTAGGTAAACAAAGCCACGGGGAAGCTCGAACGGGGGGAGCTCACAGCAACTTAAAG
>NW_016823349.1:0-37382 GCF_001698545.2 Rhinopithecus bieti | reverse complement strand
TATGCAGCCATAAAAAAGGATGAGTTTGCGTCCTTTGTAGGGACATGGATGCAGCTGGAAACCATCATTCTTAGCAAACTATCACAAGAACAGAAAACCAAACACCGCATGTTCTCACTCATAGGTGGGAACTGAACAATGACATCACTTGGACGCGGGAAGGGGAACATCACACATCGGGGCCTATCATGGGGAGGGGGCGGGGGGAGGGATTGCACTGGGAGTTATACCTGATATAAATGACGAATTGATGGGTGCTGACGAGTTGATGGGTGCAGCACACCAACATGCCACAAGTATACATATGTAACAAACCTGCACGTTATGCACATGTACCCTAGAACTTAAAGTATAATAATAAAAAAAAAGTGGACTCTGGCATTGGATTAAGTTCTGAATATTAGGAGATCACTTAGAATGCTAGTTGTGCAGCCATTACCAGATTCCTGATTAAGAAAGCATATGATGAAAGTTTCCTATCAGAAAACTACTCTGGATAAAGGCCTAAGCTTAGCCTCTTCAAAATATGATTAAATATTAGGTTGGTACAAAAGTAATTGTGGTTTTTGCCTAATAGTTGAAGCGTTCTTATTAATCAGGATCACTATTTCTGGAAGTTCTAGCCACTAAGAGGCAAGAGAATGAAATAAGCAAACCACATTATAATTATTTGTGAGAATTATTAAAAATAACAAAAGTTCAATCAGAAGCCACTGCTAGAAATCACATTACATGTCTTTGAGAAAAAGCCCAGGCACAATCACCCCTGTCTGGGCAGAGCCTTAGAAATCAACTTGCTCACTTAAGGCAAAGGAACATTTATTATTATATTGAACTTTGTCTACACCCAAAAGTGGGATTAGAAGAAAGCGAAAGGTTTGTGAACCTCAAGTCCAAGAATAAAAACAAAGGGCTGAAAATGAAAACTCTTATTTTTTAACTGTCTCAAAAGGAAGCCAGACATTACAGACCAAGGACCACTATTATAAAAGCCTTAGATATAAAGTCAAATTTCTCACATTGTAAAACTCTATGTTGATGCTTCCTTTCCCTCTTCCTCCTCCTCCTCCTACTGCTACTACTACTACTACAACACACACACACACACAGACACACACACACACACACACACACACACACACACAGAGAGAGAGAGAGAGAGAGAGAGAGAGAGAGAGAGAGAGAGAGAGTCAGTGCTTCAGGAGCAATGACAACGGGGGCTCTTTGTCATAACCTACTGCCAGGTTTGAGAAACCCCAACGGATACAGTAGATGGTACAGTGATGGAGGTCATTAGGCTGGATCGGGGGAAACAATTGAAAACATGTACTCAAAGCTCAGTTTGGAGGTCCAGCATAGGAGAATGGCTGGGGGAGGCAGGGACAACAGCCTGACTCATCTCAAAGAATAGTAGAATCAAATATATCCCTCACAGCTTCCAGCGCATGATCTTTATAAGTGTGTCTGAATCTAAGAAGATTGCTTCATAGCAAGACATACTTTCCCCCGTTGCCATGGAAACAGCACCGTTCTCATGTGTCAGGAGTGCATACACACACACACACACACACACACACACACACACGCATGCACACACACACTGTATGTTAATACATTCTGGTGATCTTTATACTTCTAAAAAGACATGTTCAGAGCCAGAATTTTACTAATTCCTATTATCCACTTGTTATCTATTATCTCTGTTGTTATGATGTTAAAATACTGATTTTAGGTTTTCTTCAATATAATCTCTCCTAGAAGTGAAATAATTCATTATTTGCCCCTTCACCTAGCTCCAATTTTTCTCCCACCCCTAAATGAACATACTGTAGATTTCAATGCCTATAGTTTATTAATTTTTTAGAAACCTATTTCAGATCCTGGTCAATTTCTTTGATGGGTGTAATGATGCATTTTGTGTACTTCATGTTCTTAAATATTCTTAATCTAAAATACTGTTTTCACACTGGTAAAATGGCAATTTCTGGGAAGAATGTTGATGAATCACAAGTTCGTATGAGTGTGGGACTGTAGTGGTCTGGTTTAGACTTCAATCTGCATACACTTTAAAAGAAACTAAAGGAAACTGATATGGAGAAACACATTATTTTGACAAGTGTTTATTGGGTACCCACTATCTCCATATATGACCCACTTGCCCCTGAGAGCTGATTCCAACTACATGGAGATGCTCACAATCAGTGATGAGATGGCGTGGTGCGTGAGAGTCGGGGAACAGCCTTCAAAGCTCACCACAGCCAGCTGTGACTTTCACTTCACCTGAATTAGGTCATAGAGTCATAACCTGTAAAATGAGCCACTTGGACTAGACTGCCTCCCTGGTCAGCTTCAAGATGCCATGACTATACTTCCATCTCAGAACCAGGCCCCATGGAGTGTGTGGTTGCTTAGACAGCCTCAGTAAGTCCCGTCTAGGAAGTGACACAGCCATGTCAGTGGGGGGCTCACACCCCATCAGGCTTCCCACTCCTTGCTGCACCAGTCTTCACTCCACACGTAGGCCCTCTGGGTGGGGTGGAGCTTCTTCCCAGTGTTCCCTCCCTTCTCCTTCTGCCCACCTCAGATCTACCCTTTGTCACTTGCCTGCTGAGACCAGTCAACTTGAGGCAATCATTCCTGCCAAGTTAGCTGGTGGCTGAATATATCACACTCAAGGCAACATTCTTATGGTAAAAACTTACTTTCTGCAGATACCAACCTTGGTAAAGTCTCCAATTTATTTCCTACAACAACTTACCTTCTCACGTTTTTTGTTTCAGCCTCAAGGGCAGTTCCTGGAATTAACCAAGCTCTTCACTGCCCTCAGCCTTGGCCTCTAGCCAATGCTGCTGCCACTGCCCAGAAAGCTTCTCCACTCAGCACTCTATTAACTCCTTTCCGCCCTTCAGCAACAGCTTCCAAGTCTCTTCCCCCATTTGAGCCCTCTGCTATTCTCTTTTCCGTCATAGATCTTACCAGAAAGTACAAACATCTCCCTCAGTGGATGATAGATTTCATAAAGGCACTGTGCCACTGTACACCTGGTACCTGCCTGGTACACAGCAGGGGCTCAGGTTAATAACTGTTGGCTAAATACATGGATGAACAAATGAATGAAAGCACTGTCTTAACCCAAAGATGAGACAGATGGTGGGAATTGCAGGTCCTGGCACATATCGATGGGGGAAAGATACATTTTTGAGCAGGTGAAACTTGCCTCTCATCTCCACCTGCAGTGCTCACCTGACTCCTGAAGGATGGGCACCAGCAGCAGAAAATATCATCACTCCCAAATGTAGCTTGGCCTATAACTATTTGTCAACAATAAGGCTTTGACTCACTGCAAATCTTTCTTTACATGAATTCAAAGCATTTCGCTTTGCATTTGAGCAAGCATGTTGGTGACAGCAGTCCTTAGAATGTGAAGCACAATGGTTTAAACATTAAGTTGAGACAGTAAGGCTGAAACTTGTTCCCATCTCACAACGAACCTTTGGCAGAACAAAGACCAGAATCCAATTTTTGTCAATCAAGTCACTTTTCCCCTCTGGGCCTCAGTTTCCTCCTCTGTAGTTGAACGTACCTCTTCCTCCACTTCACTCCTCCCAAAGTGCTGGGATTACAGGTGTGAGCCACTCCACCTGGCCTTGATGTTTATATCTAAAAAAAAAAAAAAAAAAGTCACTCACGTGAACTTTTCTTTAAATAATTGGCTATAGATGACACATTTTCTTGGAAATAAAAAAGGCACTAGTAGTGCTATTTTTGTTGTGCTGATTGATGCCAGCAGATTTATAGTTGCCCTACTTGTTCTGTTTTTCTTGCCTGCAGAGTGGATAGGTGGTTGGGTAGATTGCCCTCAACTCTTTGAACAATGGCCCCAGGTTTAAAATATACTTTCTTGTCCTATTTTCACCACTGAATCAATGTTAATTAGAAAAATCCTTTAACCTCTTTATGTCTCAGTTTTTTCACATGTGAAATGGAAAGAGTACGTGGCTCTCCGTATGCCCAGAGAAATCTAGCACAGGGTGGTTAGAATTTGTGACTGCTGCCATGCCAGTTCCATGGAGATGTCTGGCCTCTGGGCAGTATGGAGGCACAGGCTTGCCAGCAGTTTATGACACCTCTCTTGCTGGGTCCCAGGGAAGGTTGCTAGATGTCCTGACTCCTGTGCCGGAGAAGACAGATTTGGTGCTACTTCTAGAATAGTGCCTCCACACAGGATCAAGTCCAATCTGGTCTGATCTGTAGCCAATGAGAAAAATAAAAATAATGTGGTGCACATATTTGTGTGTCTGTGTGTGAGTGTGTGAGTGTGTGAATGTTCACATTGTCAATTGTTCTTTCTTCTGAGATTATGTGCTTCCCATTTTTTGGTGTGGAATTTTTTTTTTTTCAATGTCCATAACACATACTTGTCATAAAATTTCAAAGTCTGCTTTAAAACACTGAGCTGAAGGACAACCCTGTTATTGTTTCCTAGATCTTCTGTGACCTGCTTTTGACAGTCAATGATTAACTTACTTTGGCTAGAAGAGATAATGGTAAGTGTTGGAAGTTTACTCAGCTTCTTAACTAGAAGTGCACTAACATTTACTAAGGGTACACTGCGTGCTAGGAACTGTGTTTGGTGCTTCCATGTACATTATTTTATTCAATCCTCTTAGGAAATCCATGAGGTTGGAAGTGTTATAGCCATTTAAAATAAGGGAAATCTGAAGCTCAAAGAAGACAAACCACTTGGTCAAGGTCCTCAGTTGTTAACCATAAAATTCTGAATTTGAACTCAGTTTGTCTGAGCCCAAAGTCCATAGTTTTTAACCTCACTAGCCTAATTCCCAAAATAAAACCTCAAAACTCATATTTCCATCTGGAATATACTTGTATCAACTGAAGGCCATTTGGAGACTGGCATTTTAATTCTGAGACCTACAGAGAAAACATTAAAAGACTTTGGATACAGGGACTTACTGTAAATAGATCTGGGTTGAACAGGACTCTTTCATCCATGACGCCTTCCTATCTGCTGAGTTTGTGAGAGTCTGAAGAGGAGCCAAAGCCAGGGACACAGTGAGACCAAGTGCCTGAGTCACACTGTGACCTTGAGTGCATTCCAGAGATCAGCCTGAAACATCCTCGATTATCTCTTCTGTGATATCATCTATCCTTGATTTTCTATCATAGGAATAATCAATGTTGACTGGACTGAATGACACAGAAGCAAAGGAATCGTTTGTCCTCCAGGACTGTAACCAGCAATCAGCCTTGTATTCAGTGATATTTGTGCCAGTATTTACTTCTTTATCTCATATCTGTTTTGTCTGTGATTAAATTCCACTATGAAGGTGACTAAGAAAGCTAATGTTTTGAATTTTCAAGATTTCATTGTTAAGAAATCTGTTCAAGGAAAGGCCAAGTCTTTGGGCAGAATGACCAAATGCTCCAAAGCCTCAAGTTTGCAAAGCTTATTTTAAAAGTAGAGTATTGGTCTTTTTAGCTAAAGATTCCCATTCTGTAGGTCTCATGGGGGTGTCCTGGAATCAAACCTGGGGATTGAAAGTAGGCAGAAGATCCAGGAACACACATTGGGAACAGTTCTAAGATACCCACATTTCATTCAAGAGGCATATATAATCATCACGGGCTGGCTGGACACTTTTCCTTTATTGTTTTTCTTTCCAACCGACAGGGATTAAGAATAGACCTTGTTGACCCTACATGCTGAGAACAAATTGCACAAGCCTCCAAATAATCACTTTTTGGAGGATATGTTTTAGTACAAAAAAATGGACCAAACTGAAGAAGCCTTAGTTGTAGAGTCCAGAGGGTTGAAGTCGGGGAGAGGTGAGAACCAAGGTGTCCTCATGGGCCAAGAGAGGACAACCTGACCCATGCCTTTCTTAAGGACAAAGCATGTGCTGGGCACTGTCAGTGTGAAGTCCATAAATCCACACGAAGCAGTTGCACTGACTCAAAAGTCCTTTAGCATTTACAGACAGTTCTGTTTTTATCGAGTATACAAGTCAGCATATCTTCCGAATGCTGCCTGCAAATGCCAACTCTCTGGCTGGCTGCCATGCTTCTCCAAGGTAACGCGCTCTGTGTGCATGGCTATCTTCATGGCTGTTTATAGGCAGAGAACAATTCTCATTGATCAACACCTGGGCTGAACCAGTTGTTCGATATACAGGCATACCTTGTTTTATTGCATTTCGCTTTGTTGCACATCCTAGATACTGTTTACTGCTTTTTTTTCTTTTCTTTTTTTTTTTTTTTAACAAATTGAACGTTTGTGGCAACCTGGCATCGGGCAAGTCTATTGGTGCCATTTTCCCAACAGCATGTATTCATTTTGGTAATTCTTACAATAATTCAAACTTTTCCATTATTATATTTGTTATGGTGAACTATAATCAGTGATTTTTTTTTCTTTTCTTTTTCTCTTCCTTCCTTCCCTCCTTCCTTCCTTCCTTCCTTCCTTCCTTCCTTCCTCCTTCCTTCCTTCCTTTCTTTCTTTCTTTCTTTTTTTTGAGACGGAATTTCTCTCTGTTGCCCAGGCTGGAGTGGCAGTGGCAATGATCCCAGCTTGCCTGCAACCTGCCTGGCCTCCTGGGCTCAAGCGATTCTCCTGCCTCAGCCTCCCAAGTTGCTGAGATTACAGGCATGCGCCACCATACCCGGCTAGTTTTGTATTTTTAGTAGAGACGGGGTTTCTGCATGTTGGTCAGGCTGATCTCAAACTCCTGACCTCCAGTGATCCACCCACTTCAGCCTCCCAAAGTGCTGGGATTACAGGCATGAGCCACTGCGCTCGGCCAATTAGTGATTTTTGATGTTACTGTTTTATTGTTTTGGGGAGTCATATAAGATGGAGAACTTAATAAATGTATGTGTTCTAACTGCTCCCCCGACTGGCTGTTCCCCTATCTCTCCCTTACCTTGGCCCTCCCTACTTCCTGAGACACAACGATATGAAATTAGGACAATTAATAATCGTACAATGGCCTTTAAATATTCAAGTAAAGGAAGAGGAGCACATCTAATTTTCTTTTTTCTTTTTTTCTTTCTTTTTTTTTTTTTTTTTTTGAGATGGAGTCTTGTTCTGAGGCCCAGGCTGTATGTAGTGCAGTGGTGCAGTCTCGGCTCACTGCAACCTCCACCTCTCAGGTTCAAGCAATTCTCCTGCCTCAGCCTCCCAAGTAGCTGGGACTATAGGCATGTGCCACCACACCCAGCTAATTTTTGTATTTTTAGTAGAGACAGGGTTTCACCATGTTGGCCAGGCTGCTCTCTAACTCCTGACCTCAAGTGATGCACCCACCTTGGCCTCCCCAAATGTTGGGATTACAGGCATAAACCACCACGCCCCACCCCATCTCTCACTATCAATCAAAAGGGAGAAATTATTAAGCTTAGTGGGAGGCATGTGGGAGGCCAAGATGGGCTGAAAGCAAGGCCTCTTGCACAAAACAGTTGGCCAAGTTGTGAATGCAAAGAAAAAGTTCTTGAAGGAAATTAAAAGTGCTACTCCAGTGAACACATGAATGATAAGCAAGAGAGTCTTATTGTTGATATAGAGAAAGTTTGAGTGATCTGGATAGAAAATCAAGCCAGTCACAATATTCCCCTAAGCCAATGCCTTGTCCAGAGTAAGGCCCTATCTCTCTTCAATTCTTTGAAGACAGAGAGAAGTGAGAAAGTTGCAGAAGAAAAGGTGGAAGCTAGCAGAGGTTGGTTCATGAGGTTTAAGGAAAGAAGTTGCCTCCATGACATAGAAGTGCAAGGTAAAGTAGCAAATGCTGATGTAGAAATTGCAGCAAGTTATCCAGAAGACCTAGCCCAAGATAACTGATGAAGGTGGCTACACTAAACAACAGATTGTCAGTGTAGATAAAACAGCCTTCTATTGAAAGAAGATGCCATCTAGAACTTTTATAGCAGAAAAGAGAACTCAAGGCCTGGCTTCAAGTCAGCCTTCAAAGGACAGGCTGACTCTTTTGTTACGGGTTAATGCAGCTGGTGACTTTAAATTAAAGCCAATGTTCACTCACCATTACAAAAATCCCAAGACCCTTAAGAATTATCCTAAATCTACTCTGTCTGTGCTCTAGAAATGGAATGACAAAGTCTGGATGACAGCACATCCGTTTACAGCATGAATTAGTGAATAGTTTATGCCCCCTGTTGAGACTTATAGCTCAGAAAAAAAAAAAGATTCCTTGCAAAACATGACCGCTCATTGATGATGTACCTAGTCACCCAAAAGCTCTGATGGAGATGTACAAAGAGATTAATGTTATTTTCCTGCCTGCTCACACAACATCCATTCTGCAATCTATGGATCAAGGAGTAATTTTGGTTTTTAAATATTATTATATAAGAAATACATTTTATACAATTATAGCTACCATAGGTAGTGATTCCTTTGATGGATTTAGATAAATTGAAAATCTTCTAGAAAGGATTCACCATTCTAGATGCCATTAAGAACATTTTTGATTCATGGGAGGAGGCCAAAATATCAACATTAAGAGGAGTTTGGAAGAAGTTGATTCCAACCCTCATGGATGACTTTGAGGAGTTCAAGACTTTAGTGGAAGAAGTCACCTCGGATATAGTGGAAATAGCAAGATAACTAGAATTATAAGTGGAGCCTAGAGATGTGACTGGATTGCTGCAGTCTCATAACCAAACTTAAATGAATGAGGAGTTGCTTCTTATAGATGAGCAAAGAAAGAGGTTTCTTGAGATGGAATCTACTCCTGGTGAACATGCTGTAAACATTGTTGGAATTACAACAAAAAATTTAGAATGCTACATCAACTTAGTTGATAAAGCAGTGGCAGGGTTGGAGAGGATTGACTCCCAATTTTGAAAGAAGTTCTAATGTGGGTAAGTAAAATGCTATCAAATAGCATTGCATGCTACAGAGAAATATTTTGTAAAAGAGTTCATCAATAAGTCCATTATTGTCTTATTTTAAGAAATTGCCACAGTCACCTCAACCTTCAGCACCACCACTCTGATCAGTCAACAGCCGTCAAAAGAGGCAAGACCTTCCACCAGCAAAAAGATTAAGATGCACTGAAGGCTCAGATTGTTAGCATTTTTTAGCAATAGAGTACTTTTAAACTAAAGCATATCTATTTTGGACATAATGCTATTGCACACTTAAAAGACTACAGTATAGTGTAAACATAATTTTTATATGCACTGGAAAACCAAAAAAAGTGTGTGACCTGCTTTATTATATTATTCACTTTGTTGTGATGGTCTGGAATCAAACCTGCAGTGTCTCTGAGGTATGCCTGTACTTAATGTCATCCCTAACTGTGACAGTGCCTCTTGGGCAAGTTTATCTTTGAGGTTATTTTGGACCATGGAAGGTCACAAAGAGTGAAGTGTATAAAGGATTCCCTGAGAAAAGAGGGCTGGAACTTGAGGCAAGGTGGCAGGAGGAAGAGGAGAGAATACAGCTAAAAATACTTAGTACGGTGTCCCAACTAATTGGTGAAACTAGGACAAGGTTGGCAAAACTTTTGTAGGAGAGTTAAGTCTGAAGGATGGGTTAGTGGCTCCCTGGAGTCCTGATCTGGAAGAATTTCTGCAGTCACAGACAGCCTCAGCAGTGATATCTGCAATGACTGATTACTGATGTCTGCCAGGGGCCCAGGAAGGGTGTGTGTGGCATATTTGTCAGCCATGCTCTGGTGGACATGTGGCTACATTTTGAACTTTTTGGCCTTTTGCTGATCTTTATTTTCGGAAACACATATCAGCATTTCTTTTCTCATGCATATTCATGGCTATCTACTCGCTGCTCAAATAAGAGATTTATAGTAGTTTAGGCAGAATCTCTCAGAGGTACCTGAGCTAATGACCAGTAAACACCACTCAGCATATGTCTCTAGAAACTATGAGCAGGGAAGTCTCTACAAGTTGGTCATCCCTGTGTAGTCACTTTTTCTCTTTGCAACAGATGTCCGATACACAGGTTCTCCCATGCCTTGGAAACAACTGTCACCCTCAAATCCTCTGGAGTGGATCATGACTGTGGCAGGATCTGTGACATTCATTCTGGGCTTCTCACAGAAGACATGACAGAGTGATATGAACTGTGACTGTGCCGTCACCAGCACTTTTAGGTATAACTGAGCTCTCTGGAAATATCTGCACTACTTGAGGGAGTTGGTGTCCCCAGCTGTGTCCTGCTGCATGATGTCAAATGCTAGAGGCAGGCCATTTGCCTCACTCCCTTATTGCTACACTGCCTGGCTCTTTGCTATTTTTATAAAAAATCAAGTTTTCCTTAAATATCAAAGAATTTTGGCCGGGCATGGTGGCTCACACCCATAATCCCAGCACTTTGGGAGACTGAGGCGGGTGGATCACTTGAGGTCAGGAGTTTGAGACCAGCCTGGCCAACACGGTGAAACCCCGTCTCTACTAAAAATACAAAAATTAGCTGGGTGCACGCCTGTACTCCCAGCTACTTGGGAGTCTGAGGCGAGAGAATCGTTTGAACACGGGAGGCACAGGTTGCAGTGAGCCAAGATTGTGCCACTGCACTCCAGCCTGAGTGACAGAGCAAGACTCCATCTCAAAAAAAAAAAAAAAAAAAGAATGAATTTTATCTTCAGGGAGCCCCTCTGTTTTAGTCTGCTTGGGCTGCTATACCAAAATACCGTAGACTGGGTGGATGAAACAACAGAAATGTGTGTCTTTATAGTTCTGGAGGCTGAGCAGTCTGAGATCAAGATGCTGACTGATTCAGTTCCTGGTGAGGGCCAACACCACAGCCTCTAGACATAGACAGCTGCCTTCTTGCTGTGTCCTCACTTGGTGGGAAGACAGCAAGCTGCAGTCTCAAGAACACTGATCCCGTCATGGGGGCCTCCCTCAAGACCTCATCTAAACCTAATAATCTTCCAGAGGCCCACCTCCCAACACCATCACATTGGGGGTGAGGGCTTCCACCTAGAAATGTGAGGGGGTCACAAACACTTAGTCTGTAACACCCTCCTTTCTGCAAGGTGTGTTTTCATTAGAAAACATCAATCCTTAATAATATAACCAAGTTTTTTTTAACACTAAAGAGTTTGGCTGGGCGCCGTGGCTCACGCCTGTAATCCCAGCACTTTGGGAGGCCAAAGTGGACGGATCACAAGGTCAGGAGATGGAGACCATCCTGGCTAACATGGTGAAACCACGTCTCCACTAAAAATACAAAAAATTAGCCGGGCATGGTGGTGGGCGCCTGTAGTCCCAGCTACTTGAGAGGCTGAGGCAGGAGAATGGTGTAAACTTGGGAGGTGGAGGTTGCAGTGAGCCAAGTTTGTACCATTGCACTCCAGCCTGGGTGACAGAGCAAGTCTCCATTTAAAAAAAATAAAATAAAATAAAAGAGTTTGACCTGAACGTTTTGTGCTTTGGGTTTTAGCGGGGTTGGTGTGCTTGTGCTACTGGGTTGAGAAAATAGAGAGCTTTAAGAATTATTAACATTTAGCAAAATAATGATGTTTTCAGTTTAAAAAGAACAATAAGTGGTTCGATTCCTATTGCTAATTGTAGAAAACATCATGGTGGAACTGCGTGGGGAAATACAGAGGAAACTGCAGTGGGTTGGGGAGGAGGACTGTTTTGAACTGCTTTTTGTTAAAGTGAACTGACAATTCTGCTTGTTGAGTTGTTAATCCAATGTTGAAATTCAGGTGCTATATCTGATTTCAATTCCTGACTCCTCCACTTAGTAGCACTGTGACTCTGGGCAAGTTACTGAATCTCTCTAAGTCTCAGCTTTGTCACTTCTAAAATGAACGTAATAATAATTCCTACTCCCTGAGACTCCATGAGAAGATTCAATGAGGAGCTGGGAGTGGTGGCTCTCGCCTGTGATCCTAGCACTTTGGGAGGCTGAGGCAGGAGGATCGCTGGAGCCCAGGAGGTCGATGCTGCAGTGAGCCATGTTCACGTCACTGCACTCCAGCCTGGGTGATAGAGGACCCTGCCTCAGAAAAAAAAGAAAAAAAAGATTCAATGTGAATGTATGCAAAGTAATTCAGGATTGTGTCTGGAACATGGTAAGTGCTCATTAGATGTTAGCTATTATTATTATTATTATTATTAGCAGCAGCAGCAGCATGGTGGGAAAGATACAGCACTAGGAAGCCAGAGTCCTTTCCCCAGTTACTGAGGTACGTTGACAACAACAATAACAACAACAACAATAGTAGCAACACTTTTATTACTAAGCTCTTAACATGAATTTACAACTGCCCTGTGAGGTAAGTATTATTACTATTATAATCATCCCTTACTTATAACTGAGGAAATTGAGTCACAGAAAGATTAAATAACTTGCCCAAAGTAACAAGGCTAATGACCAGCAAGGCCAGGGCTTGAATCCAGGCAGCCTGTTCCAGAGCTGACATGTTGAATTACCATGATATGTTGCTTTTTTTGGTCTATACAGTTAGGGCCATGGCTGGAGGCAATGTGTAGACCCAGTAATCTGTTGGGATCCCTCCACATCTTGGATCCTTGGGAATGTCCCTGAGTTTAGATCTACTGTTATGCTCTATATCAGACAATGAAAAACACAGTTCTAAGTCCTTATCTTGGGAAACTCTCATAACATTTGGCTTAGTGAAGTCAAATGGTACAAAATTCCAAAGTAAAAGGCACATGGTATAAAATCTTTTCTTAGTTCATCATCCAGCCATCTAGTTCCCTTGCCCGGAGATAGCAAATGTTAGCTAATGGATCAACTTTGAGCAAATTGTTAACCCAAACCTTACCTCTTTATCATCCAAGACAAACACTGCTTCCATGCTCCACCTCCCGTCTCTGCTCTGACTTCCTGGCTGGAGACAGAATTCCCAATAAAGGAGAGAAACAGAAGTAGTTTCTCTCCAGTGCCAGCCTCACCTTCCCTTCCCCTCTCTTTACGTCTCCCCTCCCCTACCACTCCTGGGTCTTTCTTTCCCAACTCAAGCTATCACCATGTCACACTACACTAAAGGTATCCTCAGGAGAAGGTTGGGGACATCTGCTTTAACTTCCACAACTCCTTTGCTACCAGGACTATCATTCTGGGTTTATCACCAATTAACATACCACTCACGCTGTGAAGTATAAGGGCTGGTGTCGCTGGACCACCAAAGAAGACTCATTCGCTGTAATATTCCTAAACACAGAATGAAAAAAAAAAAGGATTTTCTTTCTCTAAGTATTCTAGTACTAAACCTTGTAGCTACATATGTATAGGAACAGGGAGATATCAGGACATGCTATTGATCTCATTTGTAAAACCCCAAAATAATAGCAACAACAAACTAAGCATGCACACATTGACTAGCAGATTAAACTGTTAACAGTGAATATGTTACTTACCAACTATTTTAACTTTTAATAAGAAGCATGAATTTCATTTATATATATACACATATATAATATATATATATGATTTTCAGATCTCAGATCTTTTCTCCCCTTTTTATTGTGGTAAAATAACATACGCTTTACCATTTTAACTATTTTTAGTTAGTTGTTTGTTTTTAATAGAGATGGGGTCTCACTATGTTGCCCAGGCTGGTCTCAACCTCCTGGACCCAAGCAATCCTCCCGCCTTGGCCTCCCAAAGTGTTGAGATTACAGGCATGAGCCACTGCACCCAGCCTCAACTATTTTAAGTCTACGATTCAGTGACATTAAGTATATTCACAACGTTGTGCAATAGTCACCACTATCCATTTCCAGAAAATTTCATCATCCCAAATAGAACTCTGTACCCATGAAATAATAACTCCCCATTCCTCCCTCCCCAAGTGCCTTACAACCTTGATTCTACTTTCTGACTCTATGGATTTGTCTGTTCTACAAGCAGCATCATGCAATATTTGCTCTTCAGTGTCTGGTTTATTTCACCAAGCACAGTGTCTTCAATGTTCACCAATGTTATGATATATATTAAAATCACATACATCCTTTTGTATGCAAAAGAATTTTTGTTCCTTTTAAAGGCTGAATGATATCCAATTTTATGTATATAATACATTTTAAAAATCCATTCATTTGTTGGTTGGATTGTTACCACCCTATAGCTATTGAGAATAGTGCTGCTATGAAATGGGTGTAGGAGTATCTGTTTGAATCCCTGCTTTCAATTCTTTTGGGCATACACCCAGAAGAGAAATTGCTAGATTCTATGGTTTATCTATATTTAACTTTTTGAGGAAACACCATACTGTTTTCCATAGCAGCTGCACCATTTTACATTCCCACCAGCAATGGACCAGGGTCCTAATTTCTACTCATCATCATCAATCCTTTTTTTAAAAAAATAGTTATCCTAATGGATGTGAAACTCATTTTTTATCCCTCACCCCCCTTTTCCCCTGAGTCCCCAAAGTCCATTGTATCATTCTTTTGCCTGTGCATCATCATAGCTTAGCTCCCACTTATGAGTGAGAACATACGATATTTGGTTTTCCATTCTTGAGTTACTTCACTTAGAATAATGTTCTCCAGGCAGGGTACGGTGGCTCAGGCCTGTAATCCCAGCACTTTGGGAGGTTGAGGTGGGCGGATCAAGAGGTCAGGAGATCAAGACCATCCAGGCCAACATGGTGAAACCCCATCTCTACTAAAATGCAAAAAATTAGCCAGGTGTGGTGGCGTGTGCTTGTAATCCCAGCTACTTGGGAGGCTGAGGCAGGGGAATCACTTGAACCAGGGAGGCAGAGGTTGCAGTGAGCTGAGATCACACCACTGCACTCCAGCCTGGCCACAGAGCAAGACTCTGTCTAAAAAATAAATAAATAAATAATAAAGGTCTCCAATTCCATCCAGGATCCAGTTTGCTGAAAATGCCATTGTTTAATTCCTTTTTATGGCTGAGTAGTATTCCATGGTGTGTGTATGTGTATATGTGTATATATATGTGTGTGTGTGTGTGTGTGTATCACATTTTCTTTATTCACTTGTTGATTGATGGGCATTTGGGCTGGTTCCATATTTTTGCAATTGTGAATTGTGCTGCTATAAACATGTGTGTGCAAGTATCTTTTTTATATAATGACTTCTTTTCCACTGGGTAGATAGCCAGTAGTAGGACTGCTGGATCAAATGGTAGATCTATTTTTAGTTTTTAAAGGAAACTCCACACTGTTTTCCATAGTGGTTGTACTAGTTTACGTTCCCACCAACAATGTTAAAGTGTTCTCTTGTTAGCACATCCATGCCAACATCTATTATTTTTTGATTTTTTTTTTTTTATCATGGCCATGTGAGTCTTTTTTTTTTTTTTTTTTTTTTTTTTTTTTTCTGAGACGGAGTCTCAATCTGTTGCCAGGCTGGAGTGTAATGGCACGATCTCGGCTCACTGCAATCTCTGCCTCCCAGGTTCAAGTGATTCCCCTGCCTCAGGCTTCCGAGTAGCTGGGACTACAGGCACACACCACCACGCCTGGCTAATTTTTTATGTTTTAGTAGAGATGGGGTTTCACCATGTTGCCCAGAATGGTCTCAATCTCTGATCTCGTGATCCGCCTGCTTCGGCCTCCCAAAGTGTTGGGATTATAGGCATGACTCACCGTGGCTGGCCTCATATTTTTTGTAAAAGGTGTGATGGTTAATTGTGCCACCTTGACTGAGCCATGGGGTGGCTAGCTGTTTGGTCAAACACTATTGTAGGTATACGTGAGGGAGCATCTTAAGTCCTGGGCTTCTACAGAGACAGTTTCTATTAATCGCTTTTTTCCTGTATATTGCCCATACTCCTGTTTCTTTGAATGTCTTGTAATTGTTTGTTGAAAATTGCACATTTAAAATGCTATAATGTGGCAACTGCGGAAATTAGATTCTCACCCTTCCCCAGGGCTTGTCATAGTTGCTGTCAGTTATTGTTTGTTTAGTGACTTTTCTGACATAGTCTGTAAAGTCTGTATTCTTTGTCATGTTTGGTTGGTGAAGTCTCCATATAGTTAGTTTAGTGGTCAGGTAGCAATTGGATACAGATTTCCTTAAATACCAGGGACCAGTGAGTTTCCCAGTTTTTGCAAAGGGGATCTGTGAGTAAATTGGGGCTAGCCTTCGACACTCAGCCAGGGCCTTGACAATTCTGTTTGAGCCTTCACTGCCTGCCTGCACACAGCTTCAAGGATATGTTGCACAGAGGTGAGAACTTAGGGCCTTCTCAGGTCTTTCCTAAGCATCCACACAACCCTGGGCTCATGCACAGCCCTCTGCAGGCATGTGGCCTTCTAGCTTCTTAGGAATATGTCGAGTTCCTACAGACATCTCATTCCCTGGCTTTTCCTTGAAAGCTTTTTGGTTAGCCTATTGTTTGCCAGCTAGTATCCACTACTTCAAGCACCTTGAAATTAAATAGTTGCCTCCAAATGTTTTCAATAAATGTCCCCAGGAAGAAGGGTTTTTGCAGCAGGTGATCTTCAGGTCAAGTCAAATAAAGACTGGCTTGCAATCAATGTCTTCCTGGGAACTCCCAGAGAGGGCAAATCCTGACAGATGTGTGGGAATGAGGTTTTGAAGGAACTCTATCTGACACTACCGTGCGTCCTCCAGTAGCTGCCAGGCTGTTGGCTTTTACTGTAATTGTGGACTGTTGATTTTCAAGGCTACCACAGAGCTGGAGGAGATGGGTGATGGGAACAGGGCAAGTTAAGCTTGCTGCTCGTACTGAGATTCAACCATTTTTCTGGAAAAAACACTCCCTGGATTGCTGCAAGCCTTGGGTTAATTTACAGAGTTCTGAAAAGTTGATTCTCACTATTTTTGCTGATTTTCTCACTGCTTTCCTGGAGGAGAGAAGTTTTGGAGATACTTACATTTTTGCCAACAATATCCTAATGAAGTGTTAATGGAGAAAGAGAGTGAGTTGTGTGAAAAAGCAGTGCTGGAGTTACTGTCAGAGGTGGAGTCATTTCAAGTGATGACAGGGCCCAGGGTAAGGCCAGGGGAATGGACACCTGAAATGGAGTGCAAGCGAAGGTCACTGCTGCGGGAAGGGGCAGGCAATGGATGTTCAGGCCAGACTGATGGGAGGGTGTCCACATGGAGGCTGAAATCCTCCAGGATCAGGATACTACTTGATGGGAGAAGGAGACTGAACCAGGTGCCTAAGTCCTCCCTGACTGCAGGAGTGACCTGAGATTGATGGATGGTGGCAGTGTCAGTGCTGGGAAATGAAAGTTGTCACATGCATAGCCAGTATGGAAAACAGTGGCAGAGATATTCTGAAGACTGAAGAGGAACAATAAATTTCAAAAGATAATTATGATATGTAACTAGATATCTTACACCAAGAAGGGAGAATTTTTGTCAATTTAACTAATGTGGTCTACCAGTAGGGAGGATTGTTGTCAATTTAATTAATATGGCCTACCAGTAGAAAAACTTCTTAGTGCCAACAAACTATTTTCACTCATCTCTCCATAAATCAGGAGGTGAAGGCAAGAACTGCAGCCCTTGATAGATGCATCTTCTTGTGGTTCACCCTCTGTCTTCATTCTTGTTCATCTTTTTTTTCTTTTGAGACAGGGTCTCGTTCTGTTGCGCAAGCTGGAGTGCAGTGGCATGATCTCGGCTCACTGCAGCCTTGATCTCCACAGCTCAAGTGATCCTCCCACCTCAGCCTCCTGAGTAGGTAGGACTACAGGTGCTTACCACCATGCCTGACTAAATTTTATTTTTTACATTTTGTAGAGACAGGGTCTCACTGCATTGCCAGACTGGTCTCGAACTCTGGGCTCAAGTGATCCTCCCATCCTGGCCTTCCAAAATGCTGAGGTTACAGGTGTGAGCCACCACACCCAGTCTCTCTTCATTCTTTAAGGGAGTCTCCTTTCTCTGAGCTTATATTACCTGTTTTATCTCTGAGTTTACATCACGTTAGGGACCACAAGTCCCTGTTGCTGGAGATGACCCGCCATAAGGATCAGATTGGTGACCTGCATTTAGGCCAAGGTTAGTGAAGGACTAGAGAATCCCAAAGAGCCACACACTGTGTTTATTTTTGGAAAGCCATGTTTTCTGCAGGCTCCGAGGGTACTGATTTAGTCATCTTTGGTCTTACACACAGAATCCTAAGTATTCATTATGTAAAATTCTTTTAATCAATCTTTTCACAATGTATAATAGCTGTGATCATAAAATTCTAAGCTATAGCAGCCTACAACAGTAATGTGTAAAAAGCACTATACACTGAAATGTCCTAACTGGGACGTTGCCAAGTTATGTCTGAATACAAACCAAGACATCAAGATTTGGGGCTGGAAAACACACTCTCAATGTAATTGCTTAAAGCCACCATCACTTGGATTCAACTCTCATGACTGTGAAAAGCACTTGAAGTTCAGCTCTCAAGACTATGAAAGCAGAACCCAGGGGACCCAGGGTGGATTCAGCTGCCTTTTCTCTAATTTTCCAACCACATGTTCACACAAGACCTAGCAGTAAAGAGCATGAGGAAAATCAAGCAGGGAAACTTTGCCTCCCCATCAAATTGCTGTAACTCCCTCTCCTGCCTGTCGCTATTAACCTCTGGAAAGAGAGGCCTGTAATTGCCATCTAGTACTCATTCCCATGCAGTCTGCAACATGCAGTGGCTTGGCTTCCATCTCCACCACTCAAAAAAGATCAACACTGATGGATGCTGTGCTCAAGAATGATGCCAATCTTCATCATTCCCTACCTGTTTCCTACTTTTGACAGTGTCGAATGACTGACCTTCATTCCCAAAACTTTCCCTTTCTTTCACCCTCTCGGATACCTCTCTCTATTTTTCCTCCTACAACTCTGACTCCACCTCTTCCTTCCCTGGCTCCTCTTCCTCCAGCAGCTCCTTGCCATTTCCTCTAAGTCCATCCTAGGTTTCATATTGTCTCCCTCTGTACCATCTATCCCTCAGTAATTTGAGCAACTTCCACCTAACGACCTAATCTACATGTTCAATCCACACCTGTGAGCTCTACGGCTCCTGTTCCAATTGCCTACTGGATGCTGACATAGATAGTTAGCAAATATCTCCAGTTCAACATGCCTCAGATTATACAAACTCTCTCCCTAAAACCTGTTTCTCTTGTCTTCCCAGCCACATGGCACCCAGGCTGGAAGTGCGGAGTCATCATTAGCTATTCTCCCTCTCTGTCTCCACGTTCAATCTATTTCTTACAAAACCATTCCTCTATCTCTCTCCTCTTCATTCCCACTGCCTTCCTAGCTGTCTCCTTGACTGCAGGAGCTTCCTCTTTTTTCCAGTCGACATTGCTGCCAGAATTCCCTCTACAATAAACAAATTTGATGAGTGTTAGTCCTTAGAGGTTTCCCAAAGCTAGGGTGATTGTATGCCTCTGTTGGCCTAGAACAGTGCTGTTTTCTGCTGACTGTTCAGTTATTCTATCTGGGTAGCATGCCCATTAACTCTCAAAAGTGGCCCATTTGGATGATGAATTATGTGATCATCCTATCACAGAGCAACAGGTTAAAATCCAAACTCTTTAACCTGGCGTACAATCTGTCCCCAAGCTAACTTTCTATTGCCATCTTTCTTCCATCCTGTTTAACTGCCATTCCCCAAACACGCCAGGCTGTTTCCCAGCTCACAGTCATTGTCCATGCTCTTCTCTCTTCCTAAACACCGTTCCCGCATTTGCCACTTCTCAACTCCTCCTTAACCTTCACCGCCCAGCCAAGGTAGCACCTCATATGTGAAACAGCATATCCTGTCTGCCCCATTCCCATCTGTCAAGAGCCTCCCCTCCGTCCCCTGCTCCCCAGTGATCCTGTAGCGATTTGTTCAACTCTCTGTCACGTATTCTACTTTGAATCTGGTACAACACCTGGCACATTGCAGGTCCTCAAAATATTCTGAAGGAGAGGCTTTCAAGAAGCATGAAACCAGGAGGTTTTTTTTTCCCCCCGGTTGTCTCTGATTAGAATTAAAAGCTTTTATTTTCCATATGGGACTTGCTTGAGAAAATCCAACATGTCAGAGCCAAGTCTATTTCTTCATCTGTAGAGTAATAAGGAGAATAATTGCTGCTGCCAAAAGCTACCCATGTGAACTCAATAAGGTAATAAAAACAAGCCCTGCTGTTGAAGTAGAATGTATTGAAATAGAGAGTGAGATGAGCCTCTCATCCTCTGTCATCTATCCCTACAATCTGCAGCCTGTGTGGTGTGGGGGCAGGAGAAGATTCCGAGAACTGGCAGATGGTTAGATAGAAAATGTACCTATCGGAGGGAACAATGCTTTATCCCAATACAAATGAAACTAATTTGAGAAATAACCACTTACTGAGCATGCACATGGATCAAATATTGTGCTAAGAATTTTACATGTAGTTTATCTTTCCAATTTTGTAAGGAGATTGATGGATATTATGATTCCCCGTTTTACAGTGGAGGAGACTGGAGCTCAGAGAGGTTAAGTAACTTGTTGATATAGTTTGGCTCTGTGTTTCCACCCAAATCTCATGTTGAATTGTGATCCCCAATGTTGGGGGAGAGACCTGGTGGGAGGTGATTGGATCATGGGGGTGGATTTCCCCTTTGCTTTTCTCGTGATAGCGAGTGAGTTCTCACAAGATCTGGTTGTTTGAAAGTGTGTAGCACCTCCCCCTTTGCTCTCTCTTCCTCCTGCTCCTACGACGTAACACATGCTGGCTTCCACTTCACCTTCTGCCATGATTGTAAGTTTCCTGAGGCCTTCCCCGCCATGCCTCCTGTACAGCCCGCAGAGCTGTGAGTCAATTAACCCTCCTTTTTATAAATTACTGAGTCTCAGGTAGTTCTTTACAGCAGTGTGAGAATGGACTAAAATACACTTACCAACAGCACAAAGCTAGTAAGTGGTGGAATTGGGATACGTAATAATAATGCTAATAACTAACATGTGCGTACCAGGGTGTCTGTGGTGTGCCTCTCAGTTCTCACACCCACCCTATATATTATATTATGTTATATCTCCATCATCAGATGGAGGCAATGTTAAATAACTAGCCCAAGGTCACATCACTAGGAAGAAAGGGTGCCAGGCAATTTACTCCAGTAATCTTATGACTGGTCACTACCCTGACTCTCCTCCAGGTCTGTCTGACTTTGCTATCTCAGCTCTTTTTATGTTGCCAGAGAATCCATCAGATGGCTCTTCCCTCCTTTCTCAAGATGTGGCCAGCAGACTGTCAGCATCAACATCGCCTGGAAGCGCATTAGAAAGAATCTTGTGCCCCTACTCTGGGCCTAGGGAGGCAGTATCTGCATTTCCACAAGATCCCAAGGACCTGGTCTAAATCAGTCATTTTCAATCTCATCTGCATATTGGACTCCCCTTGGGGAGCTTTAAAGAATCTGATGCTGGCTGGGCACGGTAGTTCATGCCTGTAATCCCAGCACTTTAGGAGGCCAAGGCCAGGGAATCACTTCAGACCAGGAGCTTCAGACCAGTCTGGGCAACATGGCAAAGCCTTGTCTCTACTAAAAATACAAAAATTAGCTGGGCGTGGTGGCACACACCTGAAGTCCCAGCTACTCGGGAGGCTGAGGCAGGAGAATCGCTTGAACCCGGGAGGCAGAGGTTGCAGCGCGTTGAGATTGTACCACTGCACCCCAGTCTGGGGGACAGAGTGAGACTCCTTCTCCCTGTCACCTGCCAAAACAAAAGAATCTGATGCCTGGACACCACTGACAGTGCTTCTGCTTTAATTGTTCAGGTACGGTTTGGGTATTGGGCTTTTTAAAAGCTTCCCAGGGGATTCTGATACGAAGTCAGGTTGTGAACCACTCCCTTAAGCAAATACACTGTTGTTTGCCTCCTTCCTTCACTCATTCAAGTGCACCCTGGCACAATTTGCTGGGGAGATAGACGATTACAATATAGTATCATAAGTAGTAGGTCACCACCATCCCAAAGGCCAGGGGCACCCAGAGGAAGGCCTGATGCCAAGTCAGATTGCCTGGAGATACCAGATGAGACCTCAGGCTCAAGGACAAAGAGGAGCTCTTGGATTTGTTGAGTGCTATGTTGAGCAGGGTGGGAGAAGGGAGAGTTCTATGCTCATTACCAAAGTGAAATTCATAGAATTTTAAGCTGTCATAGATTATAGAGATTGTCTAATGAATCTAACAGTTTTCAAACCTTTTTTTTCTTTTTTCTTTTTTTTTTTTGAGACAGAGTCTCACTCTGTCGCCCACCTGGAGTGCGGTGGCACCATCTCGGCTCACTGCAACCTGTATCCTGGGTTCAAGCAATTCTCCTGTCTCAGCCTCCCAAGTAGCTGAGGTTACAGGTGTGTACCACCATGATCAGCTAATTTTTGTGTTTTTAGTAGAGATGGGATTTCACTATGTTGGCCAGGCTGGCCCCGAACTCCTGACCTCAGGTGATCTGCCTGCCTCGGCCTCCCAAAGTGCTGGGATTACAGATATGAGCCACCACACCCAGCCAACTTTTTAAAAAACTATAACCTACATTAGGAGAAATATTCTATGTCTCAGCTCAGAATATATATAAAGTTTCATAAAACAATGTTTAGCTTCACTAAATTCCATGCACTTTGATATTTTTATTTATTTATTTTGTATAGATGAGGCCTTACTATGTTGGCCAGGTTGGTCTCCAACTTTTGACCTTGAGCCATTCTCCCACCTCAGCCTCCCAAAACACTGGAATTACAAGCATGAGTCACTGCATCCAGCCTACTTTAATATTTTCTAGTATTTCAATACTATTCTCTTTCATTAGAAAGAAAAAAATACTGGTCATGTTTAGCTGGATTCATTTTCTGCTACACTAACGGGTCACAGTGGGCAGTTTGAAAGACCTGGACCTTATCCTTTCAATGTTTCATTGAGGAAACGATGACCCAGAATAACTACATGGCATGGCCTGAGAGAGTAAAGAAAAGCGTGTCCAAGTTCCAGTGTTAAGGACTGGTGTTAGAGACGAAGAAAACCTGTATGGCACTGGTTGGTGGATACTTCAGAGGGACTTGCCTTCTGGAGAAATCCTACTTATTTTTCTGGGAAGTGAAGATACAGTCCTGTAGAGAGGGCAAGATGGCAAATTAATAAATGAGGCATCTGGGTAATTTCTAGGCCCACTGGATATATCAGTATTACTGAATGAAAATTGTCAGTTTAGCTAGGGTTTGGGCCCTATTAGAACCACCTGGGGCCTTTGTCTAGTATATATAGGACTTCCAGCCATTCTGATGTGCACCCTTCCTCTTCAAGAGCCTAAGTTTCTGCTGATAACAAGCCTTATCGAGGTTCGAGCTGATGGGGGTATATCTATCTCTCCAGTATGTTGGGGCAGGCAGGGAAAACAAAGGTGAGAGCTGCTGATCTCTTGAGCAACAGTTTCCAACATTTTAGATTTCACAGGTCAGTAAAAATTCGAAAACAGTTTAGGAATCAATATCAGGGTGCCAATATTTCTTTGTTCCAAAAAAGGAAATCTACATTTAAAAAGGAAGAAACAAAAAACCAAATACTCCCCAAATCTATGGCCATCTACAACTATCATAAAGGTAGGAAGAATGTAATCTTAGACTAAAGATAGTCTTGTGCATGAAATATATTTAACTTTTTATAGATAACAAAGCTACTGTACTGTCCTAATTTTTCTGATTTCACTATGAACACTTTATTACAGACCGGTGGTGGTCTGTAGACCAGTGCCTGGAATTACTGCTCCAACAGATATAAACTTCTTCCTGAGGCTATTCATTCTTCCAGTGTGGAAATTTGTATTCTTTATGTCTTGACTGACATGGAAGACAATTATTTTAAATCATAAAAATATCCATTAAGTCATCTGGAAAATTATACACAAGCCATTAGCTAGATTACATTAAATCTAAAAAACAAGACAGTTCTTATCATTTAGTTTCTCAAGCCATCACCATTCCAAATTTGGCCATAGATGGCTATCATTCTAGTATTGAGCACTGAAGGTAACAGGCACTTGCTTCATTCTTTCCTCTGCATGATGACTGAGTTTCCCAAAGTCCTAGAGAAGCTGGCCTCACTTTCCAAAACTCTCGTTCCTCTCAAGTTCATATGTGTCAAGGTAAGTAAATTTTCTGCATGGTGGGACTTATTTATTTATTTTTAATTGTTCATCCTGTTTGTGAGCTCCAGAAGAAATTTTTTTTACTGCTGAAATTCATGAGTTATTATAAAATAAATATACATGAACATTTAATTCAGTATAAAAATCCTGCGGTATTAAAATGAAAACCTAATTGTAGCTGTCATTCTCTTTATTAATATTGGTCTAGACAGTATTTTTCACTTTTTCACCCCATCATTAGTAGTTGTGGGGGGGGTGTCAAGAAACAGAGCAAGATTTATTGTTAGTATGCCATCTGTTAAAAACTGCACCAGAGAAACCAGACACGTGTACCTCTAAACGTATTGAAATGCTACGTTTTACCAAAGAAATTCTAGGTCATTTCTAATGCCTCTTCGGAATGTCAATGAATTACTATTTCAATTGATTACAGACTCTAAAAGTAAAACTCATTATTTTCAAACCCTTTGAATTTGCTGTTTGTACAGATCAGGCCTGGAGTGCCTTCCTAAAAGTTATTTATCTTCCCCTTTTTTGCTTGCTTCACAGAAGCAACTGAATTCTCTGTGTTTTTATCTGTCTCATATATTTCTGAGAGTCAAAACTGCCTTACGAGGTTTTTTGTTTTTTGTTTTGTTCTTTCTTTGCTAAATCTGTGTGTTTTAGTGCAGCACATTTTGTTTTCTCATCTGTATGATTTGCTTGAAGGTTTTGATATTTACATGTTATAAAAGAAAATGTCCAAAGTGTATGAAAAACACATTCCTTGTAAAATCTCATTATTTCCTAATGTTTAGGTCTGTTTGTTTCGATGTGGAGGTTGTAGAAGTTTTTTGGCATTAGTATTCTAAAGAGTTTAGTATTTGTTCATGTGTACATTGTGCCTATGAGAATGATGTGAAAATGTATCTGCATCCAATCATTTGATCAGTCCTGCAGAAGCTTCTTCCATTCCTACTGTTACTGGTGCTGTCCAGCCTTCACTACTTTTTTAATTGAGGTAAAATAGACGTAACACAAAATTTACCATTTTAACCAATTTTAAATGGTTTAGTGGCATTAAGTACATTCACATTGTTGTGCAGCCCCCTCATTTTTTTTACCTGGGTTACTGAAACAACCTTAAAAATGCAGTCTTGCTTCTAATTGTGCCGCCATTAAGGAAGGAACTAGAAATTGTATCTCTGCTGACTTATTTTCATTGGTGTATAGAAGAAAAATGGAAAGACAGAAGAAGCATTCTTTGTCATTTCTTCTGTACCTTAGACTTCTGAGTTGCTGAAAATGAAATGCAGACAATGTTCTCAGGGCAAAAAAAGGACAAGTACCTGCTGTACTGGGTCCATCCCCTGCTGCAGATCATTCCTTGTTCAGGACATTTTGGCCCAAGCATTTGTTCTGAGAACACATAGAAAATAAAAAAATTTATTTGGCATTAAAGGGTCTGGCCACTGGAAGCACAAAGAAGCTTTCAGAAGTAAATTCTATAGCTTTAAAATGTGCTGAAATGATCATTTCAAAAACTAAAAGGCAAAACTCTTAGATGGCCAAACTAAGTTTGTAAGTGAAAATAAAGAAGCCTGAACTGCTTTGGCCCCCACCAGGGCCAAATTGGTTGGTGTGCACTGAGTCTTCAGTCCTCTTGGGGGGCAGTAGAGTAGGTGCATCAGAATTGAGGAGCCCACTGCTGCAAATAGCTGTGGTTGGAGCCTTTGGCAGTGCAGTTTTGTATCACTAGATGTCAGTGTGGACTTTCCCAACCTCCATCTTCTTGCCTTTGCAGGAGGTGGACTAGACATCACTTGGGGGCCTTCCTCAAGTTCTGGCAAACATAAGGCTATTTTCAGAACTGTAATTTCACCAAATATTTTGTCCACCTACATATATTGACTTTTAAGAGTTCTAGAAAACACAAACAGAAACTTTGAACCAAAGGTTGTTCTTTTTAATGCTGTGCCCTTCTAATCTCAATGCTTACATTTGGAAGCCTGCTTACAAGGATGTTCCAAGGCCAGCAATGGAAAGTTCCATGTAGGGTCTTTTAACAGCAGCATGGCCAGATACCTGCAGGCCTAGCTTCAAGAAAGTGTGGCTCCTTACACTACCAGGGCTCAGGAATAGGGACAGGAAGTCAAGAAGAAGTATATTAGGGCCAGATGTGGTGGCTCAGACCTGTAATCCCAGCACTACAGGAGGCTGAGGCGGGTGGATCACCAGAGGTCAGGAGTTTGAGACCAGTCTGGCCCACATGGCAAAACCCTGTCTGTATTAAAAACACAAAAATTAGCTGGGCATGGTGGCACACACCTGTAATCCCAGCTACTTGGGAGGCTGAGGCAGGAGAATTTCGTAAACCTGGGAGGCGAAGGTTGCAGTGAGCCAAGATCGGGCCACTGAACTCCAGCCTAGGTGACAGCAAGACTCTGTCTAAAAAAAAAAAAAAAAAAAAGAGAAAAGTATATGTGATTAGCCATATAGGGATTTAGTGGCCATATTTATCAGGTTTTTTTCTGAAGTAGTTTGCAATCAGCTGCCTTCTGAAACCTTGAAGAATAGTCTTTGTATTAATTTTCCCATTGCTGATGTAACAAATTACCATAAATTCAGTGACTTAAAACAACACAAATTTATCTTACTGTTCTAGAGGTCAGACATCTGAAACGGGACTCAAGTGGACTCACCTAAAATCGAGGTGTCAGGAGGGCTGTGTTCTTCTTGGAGTCTTGGGGAGAATCCCTCTCCTTGTCTTTTCCAGCTTCTAGAGGCCACCTGCATCCCTTGGCTGGTGGCCCTCTTCAGGCTTCAAAACCAACAATAACCTTGAGGGTTTCTTTGAACCACTCTGACCCTGCCTCCCTCTTTTACTTTTAAGGAACCTTGTAAGCACCCTGGGACCACACAGACCACCCAGGACTAGCTCCCTATCTCAAGATCCTGAGTTTATTGACAACTGCAATGTCTCTCTTGCTCCGTGAGGTTCGAGGGATGAGGACATGGACATTTCTGGGTGGGCGGAGTCGGCACTTTTCTGCCTACTACAGTCATTACTTTTAAAGTAATACATGATGCAATTTTTCAGGTGATGAATTTTTTAACAGACTAATTCAGTGTCACAAACAACTGTTTCTATTGGAGACTATGTTGGAAAATAACAAGGGCTACATTTCCTTCGCTTATGGAGTGATAACAATGAAAATTAATTTGCCACACCCAGTATTCGTATTTGGTCACCTTCCAACTGAACTGAGCACTAACTCCACTCCTTTGTTGACCCCTATGCTCAGGGTGTCCATTCCCAGAACAGCACTGAGCAGGCACAGGGTGAACACATACAGAGAGAGCTGGAGACATGATTCCCACACCAAGAAGCACTGAACAAAGTGAAATCCAGTGCACTGAGGGACCAGACTAGGGTAACCTAGTGCATACCCCTGTGCAAATTCGACATACAGCTGGAGGCCCAAAGCCAAGAGAACCTAACCCCATGCCTTGCCATAACTATAAGGCTGGTTTTGTCCTGCCTATGTAAAGCTGAATTCAGCTCCCTTTCTGGATGAATTTCAACTTCTTAGCTCAGTACACCAGGCCGGTTACATGCAGCTTTCCAGCCTATTCTCTCACCCTCTCACCTGTTACTCTTCATTCCAGCTATAATTAACTGCTTGAAGTTCTTCAGCTACTCAAAGCTCTCTCTTGCTTCATGCTCCCTCAGCCTGGAATGCCTATGGGTGCTGAAGCCAGAAGTCTCTCAAGACTCAGCCCAGCGTCCCTTCTCGAACTACATCTTTGTCCTTCACCAGTGCCCATCCCTTCAGTCAGCTCCAGTATGCCTTTACCGCATGGTACTCTGATCATCTCTTCATTTCTATCTAAGTCCCTTGACTAGAAGCTATAAGGTTTTTGAAGCTATATGGTGTTTGATTTAACTTTACACGCCCAGATGCTCAGCCACTTTATTTAAAGAATGAAAATATCTCCAGTGTGGGTCCTAAGGTATTCTGATGTTTCCCTGCACTAGGAATGACCCAGCTCAGGGCTATGTTCCAAAACCTACCCCGTTTAGACTTGTATCCCTAGAGTTCAGCCAGAGCCCAGCTAGCTTCTGGGAAACAGAGGGTGGGGTAAATTGACCAGGAGCTCTTGTTGCTCTATCTTCTCATGGTAGAGGAAAAGCAGTCCCCCAACTATGACCTTACCCTTTCCAACCTGGCCTAACTTGGGGGCATAGATCATTCAATAGCAACTCAAAGGGAATTGGCCCCCTAAGGCACAAACTTGCCCTGGCTGAACAGTGGGAAGGACAGCCAACTTCACACACAAACTTAAGGTGGTGAAGACAGTCTGTTAAGTCAGTAGTAATTCCGGACATGCATTAATCACTGCTGCCTGCCCTTAGCGAGCCATAGCTGTTACTCAAAGTCTCTTGCATATAGATTATCTTCAGGCTCTCTAGAAGCAGGCACTGTGGGGAGTTAAAAATAAAGCAGAAATAGAGTTCCTGTACTTGGGAGGCTTAAACAATCTAGTCCTAAAATGTAGGGCTTGCCTTTATGGGGGCTTTTGGCTACCTTTGAGGGAGGAAGTGGTAAGAGAAAATGTCTCATAATACATTTTAATCATACATGTGCAACAATTATTCACATACAGTATTCATGATTTAAGGAAGTGACAGGAGGCAGTTTGGAGGGTGCATCTGCATTGGAGGAGGGACCACATGCATTATGTAGCAGAGAGCTATTTTTTCTCCAAGCTAGTCTTCACTTCTGTAGGCTGGGAAAATCCCCTCGGTGCCGACCCCATGATACACTTTTCCCACTAAATTTTATGTCTTTTTAACAGTATGTCCCCAGTAAAGATCTTGGATTCCTTTCAAAACACTATGTATGGAATCTGAGAGTTTCCTTTATAATGGAGTAAAAGCATCATGGGTTGTGGTTGGTTGGTATTAAGAGGTTTTAAATAAGGGCTCTTAAAGATAAAAAAAAAAGTTTGAAAGCCCAAGTGAATTAATTGAGAATAGAACACGATATAAATATTTAAGCTCTTAATAATACTACATACCATTTTGGTAAGCAAAATTAAGTTATTTTATTAGCAGGTGCTGACATTGTATCTCAAGCTGTTTTTAGAAAGCAAAATGATTCCGGAATCTATGTTAAACATAGCCATAGGGCTTCGGTCATCGATTAATCAACATAAAATGCTTTTGTGACACATTTAAGCCTATTTAGGACCCAAAGACTCTTTAGCCAAAGTGTTAACTGCCCTGTGGAATCAAAAGAAAAAAAATGTTTAAGGGTTTAAATATTGGAGATTTCAAATAGGTAGTCTCTGACATCTTAATGATAATTTCCTTTCAAATTTCATCTATCTAGTTATCTATGAATATGTATACACACCGCCCCCCCCCCCACACACACACATCCATCCATCCCATGGTGGAAAGATATAGATTTGTCATCATGACATATGCGCTATCATCATTATAGCAGTGATGTAAATACTTATTAGTAAACTACTGCTAATTATTACCAATACATCCTTATGCATCAATAATGTATAAAAATTTCACAAAATGATAAAATCAATTCCAGTGAGTGTTAGTATATATTGAACTGTAAAATGTCACAACCTACTGGAGATAATATGGAAATTATTACAATCTGCTAGGAATAATAACATTGAGATTAAAATTTGTTCTCTATTAACACATTTCAAAGTACTCTCAAATAGAGACTGAATCTTTTGAGAATCATAACCACTCAGTGAGACTGGTATTACTATATGATCATCCGTGTTTTACAGAAGAAACAGGTTTAGCCAGGTTAAGTGGCTTGCCCTAAATCCCACAGCCAGTGTTAGACAAAGCCAGGGCCTAACCCCAGCTTGAGCTCAACCACTTCATGGCATGTACTTTTAATCCTGTCATGATTGGCTCTTGTCTTTTGCTTCTCATTAAAAAACCAATGCAAGTACAGGGGAGGGATGACAAAATTTTGTTAAAGACATTACATAAACTTTTGATGTTTTCTGAACAATTACCCAACAATGTGATTCCTAAATACTACAAACTAAGCTTTTGAATTTAAAATGTAAGTTTCTAATCACCACTAAGATCTTGGACAGTGTATGTAGGATGTATTAACACATATGTAGGATGTATTAAGATTCATTTTAATGTTTAGATGTTTCATTTGTTTCTTTAAAATAATAGGAAAATAGGCCTATTTAAAAATAGGTAATTATACATATAGTCCTATTTTGGTAGAGATGAGGTAGTGTATGAACACTTACTTGAAAACAAAAAACAAAAAACCAAAGCCACAACCATCTCTTAAATCCTATAACAAGGGGAAAAGTGGGATGGCAAAACCTTAGCAAAATGTGTAGGGCTAGTGCTGGCTGCAGGACAGCCCTGTACAGAGGCTGTGGTCCCTGACTGAGAGGACTAATGGGTGTCACTATGCAAATTTGCTGGCCCACGCATCAAAGGTCTGATCCAGCAGAGTTTTAAAAGAGAAACCAAGAGAGGAAAGAGGAACGCAAAGGAGAGTAAGGGAATACAAAGGGAAGAGGCTCGCCCCAACTAAACTTCAAACTAGACAACAACAAACTGATTGGTCAGGCATTTTTATTGAAAGCCCAGAAGTAGCTTACCTGTTCCAGTGTGGGTTTGTGGCCAATAATTTTGTCAATGTGAAGTGCTTTAACAATATCTAATTTTGTACCCCCAAAGCCTTTGGTCAACATATCATTGAACAGCATCAGGAGGAATATAGTGTATTTTGAAACCTTCAAATTTGAAACATTTTAAAGACCTGGGTTCTCGTCTCTTAATAAGGTCATGAAGGCATTAAAACAACAGTTCTGATTGTAGAGGAAAGCGCCATTTAGACCAGTGCTTCTCCAAACAAGAGTCTGAAGTCTAATGGTAGCAACATCACTGCGCAGTTTGTTAGGATGCAAATTCTCCAGGCCCAACCCTGAGCTATGGAAGGAGAATCATTGAGGGTGGGGCTCAACAGCCTGTTTTAACAAGGTTTTCCTGTAATTCTTGTGTGTGCTAAAGTTTGCAAAGCACTGATTTAGACTACTGTTTATCCAAGTGCAGATTACAATCCCTTAGGGGGTTATAAAGTCAATCCAATAAGCGGTGACCAGCATTTTACAAAAGTGAAGTCAAATAGAAAGCAGAGTGCATTTCAGGTAGCATGGGTATTATCTCAAAAACCTGTTGCAGTTCTACATATGTGTATACCTGTGTGTACTCATTTGGATGAAGCAGCACTTTTAATTTTTGAAGAACTGGTAGGTATAATAAAGAAGTGACGGCTGGGCGTGGTGGCTCACGCCTGTAATCCCAGCACTTTGGGAAGCCGAAGTGGGTAGATCACAAGTTCTGGAGTTCAAGACCATCCTGGCCAACATGGTGAAGCCTACTAAAAATACAAAAAAATGAGCTGGGCATGATGGCACGTGCCTGTATCCCAGCTACTCCAGAGGCTGAGGCAGGAGAATCGCTTGAACCTGGGAGGCGGAGGTTGCAGTTAGCCCAGATCCCACCACTGCACTCCAGCCTGGCGACAGAGCAAGACTCCATCTCAAAATAAATAAATAAATAAATAAGCGACACATTTTCAATGAAGGCAGAACTGTTTGGTTGACAATAACATACATCGAAAGCTTCATGCTGGTGACTGGAGAGAGATGAGAAGGGTGAGGAGAGAGGAAAGAGGGCCAAGGAAAGGACATAGAAGCCCAGCATTTTATCTCCAGAATCCTCGTGGGGAAAGAAACAAAAAGGTCCACTAGAGAGGAGGTGGAAGGGGCATCCACCACAAGGGAAATGTCAAGGAGAATAAGAACGTAAGTTAATGAGTGACATTCAAGAAATAATCGTTTTAGTACAACTGGTGAAGATATATGTATTCACTCACTCACTCATTCATTCATTCATTCACCAAACATTTTTTGTAACATTGCAAGACCAGACACTATGTTAAACACTGGAGGTACAGACATGAAGTTTGTCATGGAGCCAATTATTTAGTGACAAGCAAGATGTGTAATAACAATAACATGATCAGAGCTATGAAGGAGTTATTGTACAGCACTGAGTGGGAACACTGAAGTCAGTCTGTGATGCTGGGATGGGGAAGGAGGTGGCAGGAAACATCTGCAGAGGGCACTTAACCAAAATAATGACCATATCTTAACATATTGCGTATAAAGCACTGAGTACCTTTGTTTTTCCATTAAATATGTGTGTTTGTGTACATAGATACACGATGCATGTCTTTATATGTATACATATATTCTTCTCCATTTGTTTAAAAACTTGATTCCCACACCCTGAGTGATGAAAATCATTACATAAACGACTTATTGCAAATAGTGAAAAAATGACAAAGTATTTATTTCTGTAGTTTCATAAAACACCACTTGCTATTATTTTCAAGTAGAGACTAGACATTTTCAAAATGGGAGTCTCAGAGCAGGCTGTTTCCTAGGTATCCAGACCCCGCTCTGCCGTGAAGCGACCACACCAACACCGAGGAATGCACTGAAGAGAATTTTATTACATTCCATTTTAGAGAAGTTACAGGATCTTAAAGATGCCGGTGCCCTAGGATTTAACACAAAAAGTCGGCCAGGTGTGGTAGCTCACGCCTGTAATCCCAGCACTTTGGGAGACCGAGGCGGGTGGATCACTTGAGGACAGGAGTTCGAGACCAGTCTGGCCAACATGGTGAAACCCTGTCTCTACTAAAAATACAAAATTAGCCAGGTGTGGTGGCACGTGCCTGTAATCCCAGCTATTCTGGAGGAGGAGGCAGGAGAATCGCTCAAACCCGGGAGGAGGAGGTTGCAGTGAGCCGAGATCGCACCACTGCACTCCAGCCTGGGTGACTGAGCAAGACTCGGTCTCAAAAACAAAAACAAAAACAAACCTGAAGTCCAAAAAAGTAAAATAATTTGCTCACTACACATAATTTAGTTTGGTGTTGGGCCTAGATCCTAGGTTTTGTGAGTCAGGTGCAGCGTTCCTGGCACGACGGTTTTTGCCCTACCACAGAGGGTCAAGTTGGACTATCCCAAGTTCTTCCAAACCTGCGCTTCCTCCCAGGTTGGTGTTTCATGAGTGAGTCTAATTCAGATCAAGCTGGCTTCTGAGATTCTCTTTTTTTAAATCAGTGTGTAACACCAACACCCACCGAAACCAAATGGCTCTGGGCACAGGACACAGTCATTCATGCCCCCTGCCAGGAAAAGCTGCAGCTGACACAGGCTCCTCCAGCGTCGGCGGGCCACCTGCGGGAGGAGGGGCGGCCTTCTGGTTGGCGCCCTGTGTCCGTCCCTCCTATCGGCTTAGGCCCCGCGAGGAAGACTCGGGCTCGCCCTGGCTGGCAGGGCGGGGCCAGAGACCTGTCCATCACCGAGTCCATGGGTGGCAGCACCTACCACACCGCAGTACCTTGGCGAGGCGGAGCAGAGCCGGGCAGGTCGCGGCCAGGGGAGGCGGGGCAAGGCCAGCGGGAGCCAATTGGCCCGGCGGCGCGAGGGGCGGGGCGGGGTCACCGCGCGCGACCCAAACACACGGGCTGGGCGCACCCTGCTGCCGCGCCGCTCCGCGGTCTTCCGGCGCGAGGGCCGGGGAACCTCCTCCCCTCCCGGGCACCCCCACCTTCGCGGCCCAGATCCTCCCGCCAGCCCGACCCCTCCTTCGCAGGGGGAGCGAGGCGACGGTTGACGGGAAGCGCGCGCCACCCCTCCCTCCCATTCTTCTTCCCCTCGCGCGCCACCCGTTTTTCCTCTTTCTCCGTTAATAACAGCTGGGTGGCTGGGGAAGGAGGGAAGGTGGCCCTGGCGGAGTTTGGGCCGGCGCCTCCCACTCAGCCGCCAGCCCCCCTGGGAGCCGGAGGATGGCAGCGGTAGCAGCGGCCGCCCGAGAGGAGGCGGTGCCGAGGCCCGGGGCGCCGAGCGCGGCGGCAGAGAGCTGCAGCAGCCCGTCGTGGCGCACCAGAACCGAAACCAGCGGCAGCCGCACGGCCACCTGAGCCGCCCGTTCCTGCCCATTCCTGCTGGAGCCAGCGAGGGGTGCCAGCAGCCGGGACCTCTTCTTCTCCGCGTCTCTTCCTTTCCTGCGCCCGCGTCAGGCCGCCGGCTTCGCCCACCGCCCCGAGAAGAGCGCGCCAGAAGAGCGCGCCGGGCGCCGACTGCCCCTCGGGGCGCCGGGCGGCGGCCCTCGACGTGCTGGGGCTCTCTGGGCCGGCCGCGGCGCGCTCGGCTTGCCTCTAGCTCCTGCGCTCGCTCCCGCCCTCCCCGGCTCTCGGGGCGCAGCGCGCGGGCGCGGCCGGGGCAGGGCTGACAATGGCGCAGCATGAGGTGGCCCGGCCGCCGCTAACGCTCACGCGGCGGCGTACTCGGGCTCCGATCTACCTTCCAGTTAGCAGTGGAAGGGCCCGCAATGGGACGCGGGCGGCGGCGGGGCCGCTCGGGCCGCCCGCCGGGAGGTTCCGGGGGGGGGGGGGGGGGGGGGGCTGCAGGTGCCGCAGCGGCTCACCAGCTCCAGCGCCTCAGGAGCGGGCCGCGGCGGGCCCCAGCAGCCCCGCGCAGCCGCTCCCTCGGCGGGGCCGTGGGGAGCGTGGCGTCGGGGGCCCGCGCGGCGCAGTCCTCCTTCAGCATCCCAAACAGCAGCAGCGGCCCTTACGGCTCGCAGGACTCGGTGCACAGCAGCCCTGAAGACAGCGGCGGCGGCCGGGACCGGCCGGTGGACGGGAGCCCCGGCGGGCCGCGCCTGGTGATCGGCTCCTTACCAGCTCACCTCTCGCCGCACATGTTTGGAGGTAGGGACCCCTCTCCGCGCGCCCGCACTCAGTCCGCCCTCGGCTGCACGTGGGTCGTGGCCGCCGACTATTTTTACCCTTCTCCTTTTCTCGGCGCTGGTCTTCATCCTGGGAAGAAACCCCTGGCACTTAACTCCTGCGGTGCCGCTACCGTGTAGACGCGTGGTTTTGTTTTTAAACATCGTGAGCACCCTCACCTCAGCGGCTCCCCAATAGAGAAAGTCTGTTTTCCAGAGAGATGACTGGAGCAAATGTTTTACAGCAAACCGACGAAACAGCCCTTGTGGTTGTGGCTTTTAGTACCAGGAAGTCAGGAGGAGACCCGTTGCTAAATGTAGTTCTATCTGGGGACTCAGTGGGGAACAGTTTTTAAAGGCCAAAAGTCAGAGGGTCTCGAATGAACGCTGAGTTACCATCTTTGGACCGACTTTTAATATAAAGCTGTAATCCTTAAATCTGTGTCAGTCCCACTTACTACGTCACTTTAATTGTATGAATGCGTTAATGAAAAGTTTGTTTTTAAACCTCACTAAACCGCTACTTAAGATCACATTTAATTTGAGTCTTGCTTAATTTGGAAAGCATTTAAAAAATGGAAAAGTTTCCTAAGGAAGTAAAAATTTTGCAAATCAGCCTACAAGGTACAGTAATTGGCTAAGTTCTTTTGAAGAGCAGTGTTGACTAGAGTTAAGGAAAAGTCAGTTGTGGAAAATGGACATTTTAATAGCAAAATGATGTGCTTTACTATAGAAACAGGAGGAAGGGTGCGTTGTCCTGGGAAAAGTGAATTCTACTTCTTCAGTTCTGTTTTATGCTGATCCACTGTTATTGCAAAAGGCTAAAGTAATGTGATATCAAGAAAAACCACTCCCCTCCCCGATTTATGAAATAAATAGAAGTACTAGAAGATAAGATCCCATTTCATCGCATGTGCAATCCGATATTAGAAGAATTCGCAGCCCCTGAGCGCAGATAAACTGCGACGAAAAAAAAAACGCATCCGCCTACATTTTTGTTGGCCTCTTTACCTCATGTATTGTAAACCGAGAATTTGGAGAACTTAGTAAAGTGAATACTGGAATTTATCGTTCTATGTTCTGTACATATAAGCATACACCGCCAGCATAAATTAAAATAAGAATGTCATGTTTAATTTTTCCCATTTTTAGTAACGCTTTGCACATTCAATATGGAGCATGAACGCTTGAGCTTTTAATTAGGCCTACCTTGTTTTAAAGTAATTTTGCTTCTTAAAAAATTCATCCCTCTTAAAATGGGGCGCATTTTTAAAAGTCATTTGGCCTTTTGAGTAAAGGAAACTCTCCTGGTGTCCTTGTAAAGTGATTTGATCACAAACTAACCTAGCGGGCAGTTTGTAGTTGGTGCTGTAGTCGCACATTGAAGAATATAAAAGGCAGTTTCTGAGTAATTGGTGATTAGTGTGAGTTGAAGGCAAACGTGGTTTTAATATTTATATTTTTAAAGTGAAAATTTGCATTTAGCAGTTATAAAAGGTGATAAGTTTGCTAAAGAAGGGTGAATAGGAAAAGCCTTGTCAATGTTAAGTAGTTAATATTTTAATATGCTGATTTTTAAAAAATTCATTTTCTAAAAGAGTTTATAATTCCCCTTTTAGAAACGTTATTTCTGTGGATTTATTTTGTTAAGTAAAGTGCATCCATTCGGAGCAAGGGACCAACAGTTGAGCTCCCAAATGCCTTCCTAAGTAAATGAGTAAGATCAAAAATACCTAGTTGCTTGAAGTTGGAGATATAAGCAATTTATCTTTTCTCTTATCTAAAGTTCTAGGTTTGTGCACTCACTATAGTTCCTTTTAGTGCTGTTGGGGTTGGGTGACTGGGACCTATGTAGTAGCAGTGACGTTTCTGGGAACTTTTAAGGCCAGGCCTTTCTCCAAAACCGGCTTTTGTGCATGAGAATTGTGCTGTAGTGTTGGGCAATGTCATTCTACCTTTTAGCTCCAGTGCATTTAGGACGGTTTTAGTTATGTATCATTCTTGAAACAGTTGAGAAAACAGTCACTGAAATAATTTCCTGTGTTTGGTGATTCAGATGAGGAACCTCAGTTGAGAATTGCTGGAAAGGGATCGGAGAAACTACCTATTCTTATATGACAGGATCAGATGAAAGTGCCACATCCTGAAATTTTTGTTGAGACAGGGAGATGGAATACACTTATGTAAAAACCCATCTTAGTGGCGTGCTTTACTGAGATTTTTACCTATATTTTAGTGGACGGGTTATTAGGAAAATAATAGAAGCATGTTTCTCCTCATCTTGAGATTTAGGGAGCTAGATGAAGAATCATAATTAAAAAAATTAGACTTTATACTTCACATTTACTTAATTTTTTTAGTATCTATTATAGCATTATTGTGTTTATTCAGTTACAAATTGTATAAATGGTTATATACAAG
>NW_016823348.1:23356-26588 GCF_001698545.2 Rhinopithecus bieti | reverse complement strand
ATTGTGTATGCGACTTCTACCACTTAATAAAGAAAGTGTTCCATTTTTTAAGAAACAGAAAAGTATTCTAAACTTAGCATAAAGATTAGAAAAAAGAAAACTTATAGAGAACTGTAATTATTAACTGACATCATCAACCAAACCAAAGGACAATAGTATTTTAGAGTTCTAACTGAATGATCCACAAGTATAACCACCTTCTGAATGCAAAAATATATTCTAGACATACTTAACAGATTGTCCTCCAACAACTCTTTGAAAACATCATCTAATGAGGAGTTAATATTTCCTAACACATCTTTTCCTTTATGGAGTAAACTTGGACAATTCTTTTGTGTTTTAGTTCCACATCTCACTGCCTGGAACTTTCAGTCTCTGGTTGAAGTTGTAGTCTTAGAGTAATGTATACTATTAATCTTCCCTTTCCACACTTAAAAGACACTTTTGAAAGTTCACTATCATTTGTTCTCTCAAGCAATGAACACAGTTCTGTGAATTTTCCAATATTGTGCTAATTCACTAGATCTCCAAGGATTTAAGATCCTATCTTGTGTTTTCTAGGTCCTTCTGTAGTAGACCAATAATAAATAAGGTAAACTAGTTGCTTTTACATTGTACCAATGATGAATGATCACCTGGATCTCCAAATACGTTCCCTGAATTTTATTTCGTTGGACTACCTGTTCATTGAAACACAGCCATTGCTACCTAGATTACAACATATTGATCATTGTAATATCTCAGTTTGTTGAGAGGTTGCAACAAAATATCTTGTGCTGGGTGATTTATAAATAATAGAAATGTATTTGTCACAGTTCTAGAAACTGGGAAGTATGAGATCAAAGTGCCAGCAAATTCAGTGTCTGATGAGAGTCTGTTTTCATAGGTGCCACCTTCTCTGTGTGTTCACATCACAGGCAGAGTAAAAGGGAAAACCCACTCTCTCAAACCTTTTATTGAGGCACTAATCCCATCCATTAGGATGTAACCTTCATCACCTAATCATTTTCCAAAACCCCATCTCTTAATACCATCAACGTGGGGTTAAGTTCCAACTTTGGGGAGACACCAACATTCAGACTATAGCATTCTTCCCCTGGCTTCCCAAAATTCATGTCTTTCTCATATAAAAAAATTTATTCCAATAGCCCCAATAGTCTTAACACAATCTCACATCAATATTAAAGTCTAAGTCCAAAGTGTCATGTAAATATCATCTAAATCAGATATAGGTGAGACTCAAGTAATAATTCATCCTGAGGCAAATTTTCCTTCCCCTGTAAGGCTATGAAATCAAATAGGTTACGTGCTTCCAAAATACAATGCTTAGACAGGCATAAAGTAGACATTCCCATTCCAAAAGAGAGATAGAAAACAGAGAAGAGCAACAGGTCCCGACCAAGTTCAAAACCCAATACAGCAAAAAATATTAAATCTTAATAATTTAGTGGTGTGATCTTGGCTCACTGCAACCTTCGCCTCCTGGGTTCAAGCAATTTTCCTGTCTCAGCCTCCCAAGTAACTGGGACTACAGGCACGTGCCACCATGCCTGGCAAATTTTGTAGTTTTAGTTGAGATGGAGTTTCGCCATGTTGGCCAGGCTGGTCTCGAACTCCTGACCTTGTGATCCACCTGCCTCAGTCTCCCAAAGTGCTGGGATTACAAGCATGAGCCACAACGCCCAGCCTCTTATTTTAATATTAAAATATGAAATGAAACCAACTTAATTTCATTTATATTTTCTATTGTTTTCTAGTCCCTATTTATTTCTCTGAACTTCATTGTAATTTCCTTCCTTTTACTATGTTTGGTTGAATTTTTTTTTTCTAGTTCCTTGAGATGTTATGTTATGTCATTTATGTATTTATTTTGTTCTCTTTTCTAATGTAGAGGTTTATTACTATATATTTCTCTTTTAGAACTGCCTTTGCTGTGTTCCATAAATTTTGTATGCTTGTGTCAGAGTATGCTGACACATGTATATCTCAAGATATTTTTTATTTCCCTCTTAATTTATTCTTTGACCCATGGTGTGTGCAAGAATAGGTGTTCAGAGGTATGTTGTTTAATTTCCACACATTTGTGGATTTTCTAAAATTCCTCTTGTTAATGATTTCTCATTTCATACACATTTGTGGATTTTCTAAAATTCCTCTTGTTAATGATTTCTAATTTCATAACATTTTGGTAACAAAAGATAATTTATATAATCTTAATCTTAAAGTTGTTAAGACTTGTGACCTAGGATATGATCTATCCTGGAGAATTATTTGTGCACTTGAAGAAGTGTGCATTCTGTAGCTGTGGGATAAAATGTACATATCTTTTAGGTACATTTGATCTATGGCATTGTTCAAGTCTGTTGTTTCCTTACTGATTTTCTGTATGGATGTCCTATCCATTATTAATGTGGGTATTGAACTCTGCCGCTCTTATTGTGTTACTATTTCTTCCTTTGGTTCTGCTAATGCTTGCTTCATATATTTAGGTGCTACAATGTTGGGTACATATATATTTGCAATTATTATAACCTCTTGATGAAATGATCTCTTAATCACTGTATGATGACTTTCTTTGTCACTTGTGACAGCTCTTGACCTAAAGTTTATTTTGTCTGATGTGCATACAGCCATTAGTGATCTCTTTTCACTACCATTTCCATAGGCATGTAATACATTTTTCTCTTCCTGCGCTTTCACTCTGTGTGCTTTTAAAACTAAAGGGAGTCTCTTGGAGGCAGTATATAGCTAGACCTCACAATTTTAGATATTCAGCAATGTTCTGTCGTTTTATTGAATAATTTAATGCATTTACATTTAAAGTAATTATTGATATAGGTAGGGACTTACTATTGTCATTTTGTTCATTGTTTTCTGCCTGGTTTGTTGTTTATGTTCGTTTCTTCTCTTGCTGTCTTCCTTTGTGACTTGATTCTTTGTAGTGTTATGCTTTGATTCCTTTCTGTTTATTTTTTATGTTCTACGAGAGTTTTGTTTGCTTTGTGATTACCACAAGGGTTCCAGAAAATGCATTATAGCCATAACAGTTTATTCTGAGCTGATAACAACTTAATTCCAACTGCATACAAAGAAATCTACATTTTAACTTTTTCCCTCCACATTTTATATTATTGATGTTGCAATTTACATATTTTGTATATTGAGTAGCCACACAAATATTAATAAATTATCATAGCTATAATTACTTTAATACTTTTGTTTATTTATACTA
>NW_016823348.1:17512-19531 GCF_001698545.2 Rhinopithecus bieti | reverse complement strand
GAAGGGAAGGGAAGGGAAGGGAAGAAGGAAAAGAAAAGAAAAGAGAAGAAAAGAAAAGAGTAAGTGACTAATTTCCAGGCAATGTTAAAAGTTTAAAGTCATATATTCATTAAATGTGTAGACTAGTTTGGTGGCTTGGCTTGTGTAACTAATATAACTGGATTCCAAACCTGCTTATTTGTGCCTTGTTAATGTCAGAAATGACTTCACCCCAGAGCTTTACTCCTACCAACGTGACTATTTCCATTTTCATGTATATGTTGATAGATAATATGTAAATATTCAGCCATCAAATATTTTTTGAGAATTAATTTTTTGCAGATTACTGTCACAGTCATATGTACATTTAAAAAATTAGTTCATATTTGAAATATGTTTATACACACACCATTCACATATATATAAAATCATTGTATTTGATTTTGAGTGCTATCTTAAATGTGAAATATCACTGTTACATTTTTTTAAAGTTTCATAAATGAATGAATGAAGCAGTAATTGATGCCTATAAAGTAGCAATTTTGATTACTTTTCTACTAATACAGCTACAGTTTGGAGATTATTTATTCTTTTCTCCTAACCCAATGTTAAATGCAATATTAGTGATTTGATTCAAATGTTTAGAGGTAGATTCTGATTCAGATTTAATTATGTTTCCTAAAGTGTAAAAAGTAAATAACACCAGTGATATAGGAGTGCATACTAATACGTATAATATATTAGTTTTAGAGATACCAACTTCCAGAGTTGATCATTGTAAACCAAATATCTATGATGATTTCATGTTGACTTTGGTTTAACATGTATTCTGCTTGTCATAAATTACATATTAATAACCAGTCACTAGCACATATCACCTGAAATCCAACAGTTCAGTCTGAAGTGAACCATATGACATAACCAACTGTGAGGGTGAATGTTGAGCTCACATCCTAATGTGGAAACTGAAGAGCATAGCAAAGATTTGTTATTAAGCAAAAAGCAATCAACCTCACTCTGCTGAACCTAGTCAATGCAGCTAAAATTCTCTTTAGAAAATAATTATGAGTCTGTTTTAGTGCACAGACATGTGTGTGACCAAGCTATCCAAATTCTGTTCCAAATGGCACAGACAGACATAATGATTTTTAGTTTGGACCTTCTTTATTCAGTTGCAGTGAAATCCACTCATTTTTAAATTGCAGAATTCAGTGGTAATTAGTACATTTACAATGTTGTGCAATCACCATCTCTGTGTACTTCCAAAACATTGCAATTTTCACAAAAATGAAATCTTGTGTCTTATAAGCAGTCACTCCCTAATCCCTTCTCCAGTCTCTGACAACCAGCAATCTGCCTTCTGTCTTTATGGATTTACCTATTTTGGGTATTTCATATAAAGGATTTATACAATATGTGACCTTTTATGTCTGTCTTCTTTCACTTAAAATACAATTTTTAAGGTTTATCCACATTGTGTAATAGTATGTATTAATACTTCTTTCCCTTTTATGCCACAATTTTGTAATCTATTTATCCATTTATGAAAATGTGGGTTGTTTCTACTTTTTGACTTCTGTGAACAGTGAATAGTGCCACTATGAATATTTATGTCAAATATTCGAGTATAATAGTTTTTCAATTATTTTGTGCATAAATCTAGGTGTAGAATTGTTGGGTTATGTGATAATTCGATGTTTAACTTTATAAGGTATGGTCAAACTATATTCCACAGTGGCCAAACCATTTAAAATTCCCACCAACAATGTACAAGTGTTCCACTTTCTCTACAACCTTGCCAATACTTCTTATTTTTCATTAAAAAATATATGTGAAATGATATCTGATTCTGATTTTGATCTGCATTTCTCTAACAAGTAGTATATATTATCAGCTATATAATTTGGCAAGCATTTCTTCCCAAACTACAAGTTACCTAGTAAGTTTCCTGAAAACATCCTGTGATACACAAAGGGTTTTTTTTTTAAAAAAAAATTTTTGTTGAAGTTCAGTTTTATCTATTTTTTCTTGTATTGCTTC
>NW_016823348.1:10235-13328 GCF_001698545.2 Rhinopithecus bieti | reverse complement strand
AAAAAAAAAAAAAAAAAAAAAAAATAGTTATAAGTTATGCAAACCCACAGCAAATATCACACTGAATGGGCAAAAGCTAGAAGTGTTCCCCTTGAAAACAGGCACAAGACAAGGATGCCCTCTCTCGCCACTCCTATTCAACATAGTGTTGGGAGGTCTGGTCAGGGCATTCAGGCAAGAGAGAGAAATAAGGGGCACTCGTATAGGAAGAGAGAATTCAAATTACCTTTGTTTGCAGATGACATGATGCTATATTTTAAAAAACCCATCATCTCACCCCAAATGTTTCTTAAGCTGAAAAGTAACTTCAACAAAGTCTCAGGATACAAAATCAGTGTGCAAAAATCACTAGCATTCCTATACATCGACAACAGGCAACCTGAGAGTCAAATCATGAATGAACTCCCATTTACAATTACTAAAAAAACAATAAAATACCTAGGAATACAGCTAACAAGGGAAGTGAAGAACCTCTTCAAGGAGAACTACAAACCACTGCTCAAAGAAATCAGAGATGACACAATCAAATGGAAAAATATTCCATGCTCATGGATAGAAAGAATCAATATTGTGAAAATGGTCATACTGTCCAAAGTAATTTACAGATTCAATGCAATTGCCATTGAACTATCATTGACAGTCTTCACAGAATTAGAAAAAAATATTTAAAAATGCATACAGAACCAAAAAAGAGCCCAAATAGCCAAGACTATCCTAAGCAAAAAGAGCAAAGCTGGAGGCATCATGCTACCTGACTTCAAACTATACTAAAAGGCCACAGTAACCAAAACAGCATGGTATTGGTACAGGAATAGACATATAGACCAATGAAACACAATAGAGAACTCAGAAATAAGACCACACACCTATAATCATCTGAATTTTGGCAAATCTGACAAAAGCAAGCAATGGGGAAAAGATTTTCTATTTAATAAATAGTATTGAGAGAAGTGGCTGACCATATGCAGAAAATTGAAACTGGACCCCTTCTTTACACCTTATACGAAAATTAACTCAAGATGGATTAAAGACTTAAATGAAAACCAAAACTATAAAACCCTAGAAGAAAATCTAGGCAATACCATTCAAGACATAGGCATGGGCAAAGATTTCATGATGAAAATGCTAAAAGCAATTGATGCAAAAGCAAAAATTGACAAATGGGATCTAATTAAATTTAGGAGCTTCTGCACAGCAAAAGAAACTATCATCAGAATGAGTAGAAAACCTATAGAATGGGACAGAATTTTTGCAATCTACCCATCTGACAAAAGTCCAATATCCAGCATCTATAAGGAACCTAAACATATTTACAAAAAAACAAACAAACAACACTATTAAAAAAGTGGCAAAGAACATGAACAGATACTCCTCAAAAGAAGACATACATGTGGCCAACAAACCTATAAAAAAAAAAGTTCAACATCACTGATCATTAGAGAAATGCAAATCAAAACTGCAATGAGATACCATCTCATGCCAGTAAGAATGGTTATTATTAAAAAGTCATAAAACAACAGATGCTGGCAAGGATGCAGAGAAAAAGGAACACTTTTACACTGTTGGTAGGAGTGTAAATTAGTTCGACCATTGTGGAAGGCCGTGTGGTGATTCTTCAAAGACCTAGAGGCAGAAATACCACTCGACTCCAGCAATCCCGTTACTAGGTATATACTCAAAAGAATATAAATCATTCTATCATAAAGATACATACATGTGTATGTTCATTGCAGCACTATTCACGATAGCAAAGGCATGGAATCAACCTTTATCATGCCCATCAATGATAGAATGAATAAAAAATTGTGGTACATATACACCACGGAATATGCATCCATAAAAAGGAATGAGAGACATGGATGGAGTTGGAAGCCATTATTCTCAACAAACTAACACAGTAACAGAAAACCAAATACCTCATGTTCTCACTTATAAGTGGGAGCTGAATGATGAAAACATGGGGAAACAAAACACACTGGGACCTGTTGGGGGTGCAGTGGGGGGAAGAGAGCATCAGGAAGAATAGATAATGGATGGTGGACTTAATACCTAGGTGATGGGATGATCTGTGCAGCAAACCACCATTTACCTATGTAACAAACCTGCACATCCTGCACAGGTACCCCTGAACTTAAAATAAAAGTGGAAGGAAGAAAATAAGTTAGGCCAAACCCTTAGATCTTAAAGAAACCTGAAGTTTCATTTTTTTAAAAAATGTAGGCCGGGCGCGGTGGCTCAAGCCTGTAATCCCAGCACTTTGGGAGGCCGAGACGGGTGGATCACGAGGTCAGGAGATCGAGACCATCCTGGCTAACACGGTGAAACCCCGTCTCTACTAAAAAATACTAAAAAACTAGCTGGGCGAGGTGGCAGGCGCCTGTAGTCCCAGCTACTCTGGAGGCTGAGGCAGGAGAATGGCGTAAACCTGGGAGGCGGAGCTTGCAGTGAGCTGAGATCCAGCCACTTCACTCCAGCCTGGGCGACAGAGCAAGACTCCGTCTCAAAAAAAAAAAAAAAGTAGATGCCTGCATATACATGATATATACTGTATTTTTAAGACTTCATTTAATTAATGCTTTGTAATGAGCTGGGTTTTTGTTGTTGTTGTTTGCAAAGGATGACACCTGGATAAACTGAATAAAAGAGGAAGATCCAAATGATTCGGGGATGAAAAGGGCAGAAAAAAATTACAAAGGTTAGAGTAATACAGTTAAAAGGTTGAAGGAGTCTGGAACCAGTGGCTGAAATAATGAATTATTGATTCAAGTCCAGCCACAGATAAATTCTTGAAGATTTGTTACGACTTGTAAGAAGATGCTCAGAATAAAATCAAGCATCAGTGCTTAACCAGTCCACAAAAGACATGAGTTGCTTATTTATTTTGATTTCTTTTGTGTTTGGCAAAGAATTTCACTTTCAATTTGTAGGCTAGGATTTTCCAAAGCTTTAGGATTCAGAACTAATCATCATATTGTAACTTGCCAGACTATGTTTGAATAGATGTTTACAGCACAAATGCAAGCAACTACATTTTCCCCAAGAATTAAGATAAAGGAACTCTAATCCTGCTATGAAGTAATCACCTGACAAAAT
>NW_016823348.1:5120-7970 GCF_001698545.2 Rhinopithecus bieti | reverse complement strand
ACAGGGAGCTGAGATCATGCCACTGCACTCCAGCCTGCACAACAGAGCAAGACTCTGTCTCAAAAAAATAAAAGTAAAAATAAAAAATAAAAAAATTAAAGAGAAGAACAAGACAAAGACAAATGCAACAAATCTTTAGTCATTTATGACACTAGGAAAAAAATACGAGTTTGTTCTTTGTATTATTCCTTCAACTTTTGCATCTCTCTAACCATTTTCATAATAAAAAGTTAAAAGGAATAAATTTTATACTATATTTTCCTTGATAAGAAGTCTATGCTTACTTATTAAACTATTAATGGGAAATCTGTATTTTAAAATGTTTATTTATGCAAACATGAATACTATATAATGAAAACCAATAGTGTCAGGCCTCTGAGCCTAAGCTAAGCCATTGCATCCCCTGTGACCTGCACGTATAGGCCTAGATGGCCTGAAGTAACTGAAGAATCACAAAAGAAGTGAAAATGGCCTGTCTTTGCCATACGTGATGACATTACCTTGTGAAATTCCTTTTCCTGGCTCATCCTGGCTCAAAAAAGCTCCCCACTGAGCACCTTGCGACCCCACTCCTGCCCGCCAGAGAACAACCCCCCTTTGACTGTAATTTTCCTTTACCTACCCAAATCTTATAAAATGGCCCCACCCCTAACTCCCTTTGCTGAGTCTCTTTTGGGATTCAGCCCGCCTGCACCCAGGTGATTAAAAAGCATTATTGCTCACACAAAGCCTGTTTAGTGGTCTCTTCACACAGACGCGCATGACAAATAGTATAGTATATTTGTGTGCAGACAGATAGATAGATATAGACACTGTATTGGTCCATTTGTGTAACTATAAGGAATATCTGAGACAGAGTAACTTTATAAAGAAAAGAGGCTTAATTAGTTCACAGTTCTCCAGGCTGTATGGGAAGCATGGTATTTGCATCTCCTCCTGGTGAGGGCCTTAGGAAGCTTACAATTATGAAAGAAGGCAAAGAGGGAGCCAGTGTATTACATGACAAGAGACAACTGCTGTATATTGTATTTGTTTTCCCTTGGATCACAGATTAGACTCTTCTCTAATAGTAATGATAAGAGATATGGCAACACTGCTCTCCAATGAAGAATTTCAGTTGTATTTAAACTGTATCTTAAACACCATGCTGCATAAAATTTAGGAAAATATTATGTTGAGATACCAGCACGCATGTACACTTTAATATAATTTTTCTAATATGAAAATAAGCAGATCATTTTAGTAATATAATATTTAGTGATTCTTAATTTCCCTTGTTTTGGTAGTTGAGCATCTCCCACTGAGAGACCAGACCATCAAGAAGACTGGCACACTGACAGCAGATCCTTGGAAGAAAAGCATTGGGAATGGATGGAGGGGGAATGTAGACCCTGGTCTGAAGCGGGTGGAAGTTGGAAATACAGCACAGGGCTGCCAAGCATTAGGACTCATTACTGGCCCTCAGCAGCTTTTGGGGAAAGGGTGAGTTAAATAGGTGAAGAGTGGACCACTCTTACCACAGGCCTCAGGAATCCTAGCACAGGAGATTTCATGACCACTAAAGACATTTGAGCCAATAGGGAGAGCTTCTTAGAGAGGTGGCAGGGACACAACTCTAGCATGTGCAGAGCCCAGAGGGTTTGGCACAGGAATGGCAGCAGTGGATCACCATCAGGATGTACATCCCCCAAGGCTCACCACACTCCTCTAGGTGGCTTTGGCCTTTGTTGACTGTCAGACCTGAACAAAGCAGGTCAATCTTGCCTGTGGGATAGGACCAGTATGATCTGAGCACCACCTGTCTGCCAGTATTTTCCAGGGTCCCTGCCTGGCCATGCTCACTTACTGTGCAGACTCAAATGACCAACTGGAGTTCTTCCTGGCAGTCGCGGCCATAGCTCCTTCACTGGAAGACCCTGTCTAACCATTAGAGAGTTTCAGCAGATGGGTCCCCAATGAATTGCACCCACCTGCAGCCTCTTTCTACCACTTTGCCAGCACACATGGAGGCATGGAACTCACTACCTCTACCCTGCCCCTCCTGGTGCACATGTTCCCTGTTGCCCCATTACTGCTGGCATGTGCTCATGAATTCAGACTTACTTGCTGGCACCCAGATGAAGCACTTTTGCTGGCACCTCCCCCATCAGAATGTTGTCACTAGTGGACAGGGAACACCTTGTTCCCTCCAGCGTAGCAGGTGCTTAACTAAAGTGGCCAGAGAGCAAAGCTGTGGGCCTGGTTACAGCCACTCAGGGTTAAAACATGCAGCTCAGGAGTGCTGAACTGAATCTTTGTCAACTGAAGTAATCCAGAAATGAAGCCAGTTGACTGAACCCAGCTTACACCACAGTCAAATTCTGAAAGCATGGAAGACTATAAAAGCAAAATCTTATCCAAAGTACAACAGCATCAAAGATTAAAAGAATATCAGCCCACACATATAAGACAAAACCTGGCACAAGACAGGGATGCCCTCTCTCACCACTCCTATTCAACATAGTGTTGGAAGTTCTGGCTAGGGCAATCAGGCAAGAGAAAGAAATACAGGGTATTCAGTTAGGAAAAGAAGAAGTCAAATTGTCCCTGTTTGCAGATGACATGACTGTATATTTAGAAAACCCCATTGTCTCAGCCCAGAATCTACTTAAGCTGATAAGCAACTTCAGCAAAGTCTCAGGATACAAAATTAATGTGCAAAAATCACAAGCATTCTTATACACCAGTAACAGACAAACAGAGAGCCAAATCATGAATGAACTTCCATTCACAATTGCTTCAAAGAGAATAAAATACCTAGGAATCCAACTTACAAGGGATGTCAAGGACCTCTTCAAGGAGAACTACAAA
>NW_016823348.1:0-1014 GCF_001698545.2 Rhinopithecus bieti | reverse complement strand
AGCCACCGCGCCCGGCCGCTTCTTTGCAATCTTAAGAATGAAAGTCTAAAAGGAGTTTAAGATAAATTGGAAGCAAAGACATCGGAGACAAGGCGTTCATTCTTTAAAGAAGTTTTACATTAAAGACAATAGAGAAATTGAACTGTAGTTGGAGGAGAAAGTTCTCCTTAGCACTTTTTACTTTCCAAACTATGATTTCTTACTTATAGTGTTTATTCTGTGCACACTGACTAAAACTTGTAAAGTATAGAACTTTTTTGTGTCATTCACTAATGTATCCACAATTCTTAGTGTAGGACCTGATACATAGTCAGTGGTAACTAAATGTTTGTATAATGGATGAACAAAAACAATGCAACTATCAAAATTAAGGAGGAAGAAAGGGTGCTTGTGGTGTCTCTGAACTAAATAATCACATTTCATAGTTAGAAGTCAGAAAATAATATCTATAGTAGGTAAATCAATAAATACCAATAAATAAGTTATTACATATTGAAAATTTGGAAGTTTTCAAAGTAATGGCCTGTGGGGGATGGGAAATGGAGGTGTAAGGCAGGGATTATTGTTTTCCTTTACAGTATAATTTGTAATGTTGACAACTTTACGACATTTATTTTAATTAGAGGCACACGTATGGTATCCCATATATTGGGTCCTGAGATGGGTACTAGGGAAACATAGATAAAGAGTCAATGTTTGACTTCCTTCGATTTCATTCATTGTAGCAAAAGAGAAAATCAAATAATGTGGTACATTTGTTAAGAGTTACACTTCCTTCTGAAAGAGCAGTTCTCAAAAAGCAGCTCCAAGAGTAATTAGAGAACTGCAGATACCACTGGAAAAAGTATGGAGGTTTCAAAGGTGATTCCAGAAAGAAAACCATTTGGTTTTGAAGTGAGATCAGATCACCCTGTTATAGATGTAGAGCAGGCAGTAAATATGACTCCTTAAAATGGCCACCATAAAGCACCTATGAACCTACCACATTCCTTCCTTTATTATCCCAGCTCAGGG
>NW_016823347.1:0-1253 GCF_001698545.2 Rhinopithecus bieti | reverse complement strand
GGTGGGTGGGTGGATGGATGGGTGGGTGGATAGATGGATAGATGGGTGAGTAGGTGGGTAGATGGATGGAATGATGCATGGATGGATGAATAAATGTGTGAGTGGATGCATGGGAGTTATAGTTGCAAGTGTGTGTATGTGTGTGTATGCACATGTACATTTATGCTTATAAAACAATGACAATGTGCAGAATTAAAATTTTTGAGAAATCTAAAATTTCCCTCCTTTCCCTCATTTTTACTCCTTCTATTCCTTAGCATTTACCAGAGCTATAACAAAACTGAACACATTTGGTTTGACCTCTTTTCATTGTGCCTCGTTTCTAAGTGACAAACAGAAAACATGACAAAACCCCCAAGCATTAGCAAGGGAAGGTCAAGACAATGGAGTGGACTCACCAGTACCTTGCATGACTGGCCCCAGGGAATCCTGAGCTGACACTGCAAAGGCTTCTTCCAAGCTCCATATCAGACTCTCTCTCCACTTAGCAGCATTTAACCTACAAGCTAAGAAGATTCCATGCCATTAGTCTCTTAGCTGCACAAGCCCAGACTGGCTGAGTTCCTAACTGAAGAAGTTGGCATTTGTCTCCAAAATTGGCATTTGTCTCCACATTCATTTCCAAAATAGGTCATGTCTTTAGGATAAAAGGCTTAGAGGAAATAGTGAGAGAGGGTCTCCACAGCGGAAGCTGTAACCTCTAAACCGCTGGGCTGCCTCCTCAATGAGTCTATGTGCTCGGCAGGTACCTGGACTGTTCCTTTCGTGAGTTCTGTAATGTACCCTTGCAGGGGGCACCTGAAGGCACAAGTCTGCATTTTGTACTACTGCAACTTGCCCTTCCCATAGGAAGGTCACATTGTAACCCATTACCCCCCATTTATTTATTTATTTATATATTTATTGAGACGAAGTCTCCCTCTGTCGCTCAGACTGGAGTGCAGTGGCACGATCTCGGCTCACTGGAAGCTCTGCCTCCCGGGTTCACGCCATTCTCCTGCCTCAGCCTCCCGAGTACCTGGGACTACAGGCACCCGCCACCATGCCCAGGTAATTTTCGTATTTTAGCAGAGACAGGGTTTCACTGTGTTAGCCAGGATGGTCTCGATCTCTTGACCTCGTGATCCACCCGCCTCGGCCTCCCAAAGTGCTGGGATTACAGGCGTGAGCCACCGTGCCTGGCCACTACCCCCATTTTCCTAAGAGAAAGAGAACGAGTTTTTAAAATTATTTTTTCCTCTTTTTTCTCTTTT
>NW_016823346.1:0-1385 GCF_001698545.2 Rhinopithecus bieti | reverse complement strand
TTTTGACACAGAGTCTCGCTCTGTCACCCAGGCTGGAGTGTAGTGGCCTCAGCTCACTGCAAGCTCCGCCTCCCGGAATTACGCCATTCTCCTGCCTCAGCCTCCTGAGTAGCTGGGACTACAGGCGCCCGCCACCACGCCCGGCTAGTTTTTTGTATTTTTTTTTTTTTTTGATAGAGACGGGGTTTCACCGTGTTAGCCAGGATGGTCTCGATCTTCTTCTGACCTCGTGATCCGCCCGTCTCAGCCTCCCAAAGTGCTGGGATTACAGGCTTGAGCCACAACTCCCAACCTTAGCAAATGTGATATCTATATTCCATGGAATATAGCAATAAAAATGAAAGAAATAATGACATTATCAGCAACCTGGATGGCGTTGGAGACTATTTTTCTAAGTGAAGTAACCCAGAAAAGGAAAATCAAACATTGTATGTTCTCACTTTTAAGTGAAACCTAAGCTATGTGGATGCAAAGGTGTAAGAATGACATGATAGACTCTGGGGACTGGTGGGGAAGGATGAGAGGGGGTGAGAGGTAAAAGTGTACACATTGGGTACAGTGTACACTGCTCGGGTGATGAGTGCACCAAAGTATCAGAAATCACCATTAAAGTACTTTTGCATATAACCAAACAACACCTGTTTCCCAAAAACTATTGAAATTTAAAAACATGGAAGTAGAGGGTGGAATGGTGGCTATCAGAGGCTAGGAAAGGTAAGAGGGATGGGAGAATCAAGAGATTTTGGCTAATGGATACAAACATAATTAGACAGAAGCAATAATTTATGTTGTTTTATGGCATAGCAGGGAGGCTATAGCTATCAATAATTTATTGCATATTTCAAAATGGCTAGAAGAGAAAATTTATTTTTTTTTTATTTTTGAGGAATATACTTTAAGAGGAATTGATGGAATTGGAATTGATACAGTTGAATTGATAAGAGGAACTGATACAATTGGAAAGATATTAATAAACACCAGCACAGAAATCACTAGTCTGTCTCTGAATGTAGATTTTCTCTATTCCAGAAACACAAGGTCTCCATCTTAGTTATGCTATGACAAACTGACACAAAGGAATGATGAATGTTTGAGGTGATGTATAAGCTAAATACCCTGATTTAAACATTACACCTTCTATGCATGGATCCAAATATCACATGTACCCATTAAATATATACAATTATTATGTATCAATAACACTAATAAACTGTAAAAAAGAAGAGTAGTTTTAGTGAAAATTTTATACTGCAAATGATACATTTAATTTTCTCATAGAGCAATCATGTAGTGTGCTTTCTTTTTTAGTAAAACAAAACAAAAAAACAAACATTTTGTGCACTTCAGTTTCTTCTTGAAATTTGTTTTTCTAAAGCTAGATATGA
>NW_016823345.1:0-600 GCF_001698545.2 Rhinopithecus bieti | reverse complement strand
TATTCTAAGTTCTAAATATAGTTGCTTCAAAGGAGAGCCAGTTGGCAGGATATGATGACTATAGGCTCACATTTTGATAGCCTGGAATCAGTGGTAAATAAGACTGGCTCATGATGGTCTATGTTTAAATTTTCAAAAAATGTGAGCTGATTGACATCAAGCAGCTTGAAAATGGCTGTGGTGGGAGCACACACAAAACAGCACATCAGCTTTTTCATTTTATTTGTTTTCAGAGACGCAGTTGTAAAATTTTATTAGCTTCTGCATGGATTCAAAATGTTTATTTGTTTACTGATATATACAAGCAAACATTGTGAAAATAGCATTTTTACTTCCTTTCCCAGCATCGATTGTGTGATATTAATCACTCCAGTTTTCACTTGATAAATTATCGTTGTATACCGATTTCCATCCTTTTACATTTTAAGTTATGTATGACTTTATATTTGCAGTGAACTTCTTGTAAGTATATCCTCGAGTATTGTTTTTCTTTATCCAGCATGACAATCTCTGCCTTTTAATTGGGGTATTAAAAGACTATGACTAGGGGGCGGAGCAAGATGGCCCAATAGGAACAGCTCCAGTCTCCAACTCCCAGCG
>NW_016823344.1:0-1244 GCF_001698545.2 Rhinopithecus bieti | reverse complement strand
CAGAGTTACACCTTTATTTTCATGGAGCAGTCTGATACCACTCTTTGTGTGGAATGTGCAAAGGGATATTTGGGAGCACGTTGAGGCCTATAGTGAATAAAGAAGTATCCTCAGATAAAAACCAGAAAGAAAATTTCTGAGAAACTGCTTTGTGATATGTGAATTCATCTCAAAGAGTTACACCATTCTATTCACTGAGCAGTTTGATAAGTGGTTTTCGTGAATTCTGCAATAGAATATTTGGAAGGTTATTGAAGCCTGTGGTGACAAAGGAAATATACTCAGAGAAAACCAAAAGAAGCTTTCTGAGAAACTGCATTGTGTTGTCAATTCATCTCACAGGATTACACTGCTCTTTTCATTGAGCAGTTTGCTAACACTGCCTTCTTGCAATCTGCAATGGGATATTTCAGAGTGCATTGAATCTTTGGTGACAAAGGAAATATCCTCATATAAAAGCTAGAAATAAGATTTCTGAGAAACCACTTTGTGATGTGTTAATTCATCTCACAGTGTTACATGATTCGTTTCATGAATCACTTTGTTAGCACTGTTTTTGTGGAATCTGAGAAGGGATAATTTGGATCCCATTGAAGCTTATGGTGAATAAGGAAATGTCCCCAGATAAAAACTGGTAAGAAGCATTCTGAGAAACTTCTTTATGATGTGTGAATGCATCTCACAGGACTACAACTTTCTTTTTATGGAGCAGTTTGCTAGCACTGTTTTCATGAAATCTGCAAAGGGACGTTTTGGAGTGCATTGAGGCCTATAGCGAGAAAGGAAATATCCTCAGAAAAAAATGAGAAAGAAGTTTTCTCAAAAACTGCTTCATGGTGACAAAGGAAATATCCTCAGATAAAAACCAAAAAGTAGCTCTCTGAGAAACTGCATTGTGTCGTGTCAATTCATCTCACAGAGTCACACTCTTATTTTCATTGAGCAGTTTGCTAACACTGTTTTCTTGGAATCTGCAATAGGATATTTTGGACTGCATTGAAGCTTATGGTGACAGAGAAAATATCCTCAGACAAAACTAGAAGGAAGCTTTCTGAGAAACTGCTTTATGGAAACAGCACAGGACATTTTGGATCGCCTTGAAGCCTATGGTGACAATGGAAATATCCTCAGATGAAAATTATAAAGAAGCTTTCTGAGAATCTTCTTCATGATGTGGGAATTCATTTCACACTGTTACCCCTTTCTTTCATGGAGCAGTTTGCTGACACTGTTTCTGTGGAATC
>NW_016823343.1:15742-21550 GCF_001698545.2 Rhinopithecus bieti | reverse complement strand
TATAGTAAAAAAAAAATAAAATAACAAAAGAAAAGAGGTCTGATTGGCTCATGTTTCCACAGGCTGTAGAGGAAGCATGGAAGTATCTGCTTCTGTGGAGGCCTCAGGAAGCTTTTCCTCATAGCAGAAGGCAAAGCAGGAGCAGGCATCTTACATAGCAGGAGCAGGACTGAGAGAGAAGGGGAAGTGCTACACACCTAATTTTTTTTTTTTTTTTAATTTTCAATAGGCGTTTGGTTACATGAATAAGTTCTTTAGTGATGATTTCTTAGATTTAGGTGCACCCATCACCTGAACAGTGTACATTGTACCTGATGTGTAGTATTTTATCTCTCAACCCCCTCCCACCATTTCCCCCAAGTCCCCAAAGTTCGTTGTATCATTCTTATGCCTTTGCATCCTCATAGCTTAGCTCCCACTTATGAGTGAGAATATATGATTGGTTTTCCATTCCTGAGTTACTTCACTTAGAATAATGGTCTGTAATTCCATCCAGGTTGCTGCACATGCCATTAATTCCTTTTTATGGTTGAGTAGTATTCCATGGTATATATATACCACATTTTCTTTATCCAATTGTTGATTGATAAGTGTTTGGACTGGTTCCACATTTCTGCAATTGTGAATCGTGCTGCTATAAACATGTGTGTGCAAGTATCTTTTTTGTATAATGACTTATTTTCCTCTGCATAGATACCCAGTAGTGGGATTGCTGGATTAAATGGTAGATCTACTTTTAGTTATTTAAGGATTGTCCACACTGTTTTCCATAGTGGTTATACTAATTTACATTACCACCAACAGTGTAAAAGTGTTCCCTTTTCACCACATCCATGCCAACATCTATGATTTTTTAAAATGTTTTGATTATGACCATTCTTGTAGGAGTAAGGTGGTATCACATTGTTGTTCTGAGTTCCATTTCCCTGATAATTAGTGATGTTGAGTCATTAACATCACTAGTCATTAGTCAGTTTTCATGCTGCTAATAAAGACATACTTGAGACTGGGTAATTTATAAAGAAAAAGAGGTTTAATGGACTCACAGTTCCACATGGTTAGGGAGGCTTCACAATTACGGCAGAAGGCAAAAGGCATGTTTTACATGGCAGCAGGTAAGACAGAACTTGTGAAGGGGAATTCCCATTTGTAAAACAATCAGATCTCGTGAGACTTATTCATTACCACAAGAACAGTATAGGGGAAATTGCCCCCATGATTCAGTTATCTCCACTTGGCCCCACCCTTGGCACGTGGAGATTGTTACAATTCAAGCTGAGATTTGTGTGGGGACATAGCCAGACCATATCATTCCATACCTGGCCCCTCCCAAATCTCATGTCCTCACATTTCAAAACCAATCATGTCTTCCGTACAATTACCCAAAATCTTACTTCATTTCAGCATTAATTCAAAAGTCCACAGTCCAAAGTCTTATCTGAGACAAGGAAAGTCCTTTCTGCCTATGAGCCTGTAAAATCAAAAGAAAGTTAGTTATGTTCTAGATACAATGGCAGTACAGGCATTGGGTAAATATGCCCACTCCAAATAAGAGAAATTGACCAAAAAGAAGGGGCTACAGGTCCCATGCAAGTCCAAAATTCAATATGGCAGTCAAATCTTAAAGCTCCAAAATGATCTCCTTTGACTACATGTCTCACATCCAGGTCGTGCTCATGCAAGAGGTAAGCTCCCACATCCTTGGGCAGCTCTGCCCTTGTGGCTTTTGCAGGGTATAGCACCCCTCCAGGCTGCTTTCACAGGCTGGTGTTGAGTGTCTGCAGCTTTTCCCAGTGCACAGTGCAAGCTGTCGGTGGATCTACCATTCTGGGGTCTGCAAGATGGCAGCTCTCTTCTCACAGCTCCACTAAGTAGTGCCCCAGTGGGGACTCTGTGTGGGGGCTCCAACCCTATGTTTCCCATTTGCACCACCATAGCAGAAGTGCTCCATGAGGGCTCCACTCCTGCAGCACACTTCTGCCTCTATATCCAGGCATTTCCATGCATCCTCTGAAATACAGGCTGAGGTTCCCAAACCTCAGTGCTTGACTTCTGTGCACCCACAGGCTCAACACCCCATGGAAGCTGCCAAGGCTTGGGGCTTGCACCCTCTGAAGCCATAGCTTGAGTTGTACCATGGCCCCTTTTAGCCATGGCTAGAGTGGCTGGGTTGCAGGGCACCAAAACCCTAGGCTGCACACAGCAGGGGGGCCATGGGCCCAGCCTATAAAACCATTTTTTCCTCCTAGGCCTCCAGGCCTGTGATGGGAGGGGCTGCCACAAATGTCTGTGACATGCCCTGGAGACATTTTCCCCATTGTCTTGGCAATTAACATTTTGCTCCTCATTACTTATACAAATTTCTGCAGCTGGCTTGAATTTCTCCTCAGAAAATAGGTTTTCTTTTCTATCACATCATCAGGCTGCAAATTTTCTGAACATTTATGTTGTTTTTCTTTTAAAACCCAATGCTTTTAACAGCACCCAAGTTACCTCTTGAATGCTTTGGTGTTTAGAAATTGCTTTTGCCAGGTACTCTAAATCATCTTCTTCAAGTTCAAAGTTCCACAAGTCTCTAGGGCAAGGGCAAAATGCCACCAGTCTCTTTACTAAAACATAGCAAGAGTCAGCTTTACTCCAATTCCCAACAAGTTCCTCATCTCCATCTGAGACCACCTCAGCCTGGATTTTGTTGTCCATATCATTATCAGCATTTTGGTTAAAGCCATTCAACAAGTCTCCAGGAAGTTCCAAACTTTTCCACATTTTTTTATCTTCTTTTGGGCCCTCCAAATTGTTCCAATCTCTGCCTATTACCCAGTTCCAAAGTTGCTACTACATTTTTGGGTATCTTTACAGCAGTGCCCCACTCTACTGGTATAATTTACTGTATTAGTTCATTTTCATGCTGCTGATAAAGACATACTCAAGACTGGGCAGTTTATAAAGAAAAAGAGGTTTAATGGGCTCACAGTTCCACATGGCTGGGGAGGCCTCACAATCATGGCAGAAGGCGAAAGGCACATTTTACCCAGTCTCAGGTAATATCTTATAGCAGTGTGAAAATGGACTAATACAACTTGATAGCACAAAAGGGTGACTATAGTCAAAAACAATTTAATTGTACATATTGAAATAACTAAAAGAGTGTGACTGGATTGTTTGTAACACAACAGATAAATTCTTGAGGGATGGACACCCCATTTTCCATGATGTGATTTTTATACATCTCATGTACCCCATAAATATTTACACCTGCTATGTACTCACAAAAATCAAAAATTAAAAAAAAAAATAGTTCTCCTGCTCTTTGAAGGACACTATTAAGAAAAGGAAAAGATACTTCACAGACTGAGAGGAAATATTTGCCAATCACATATCTAACAAAGCACTGGTATCTGGAATATATAAATAACTCTCCAAACTCAACAATAAGAAAACAAACATCCCAATTAAAATGGGTAAAAGATTTGAACAAAAGCTTCACCAAAGAAGAAAATGGATCACAAGTAAGCATACAAAAAGATGCTCACCATCATTAGGGAAATGCAAGTTAAAACCACAATGAGATACCCCTACACACCTTTTAAAATGGTTAAAATAAAATAGACTTACTATACCAAGTATTGGTGAAGTTGTAGAGGAACTAGGGCTCTCAATACTGTTAACTGGAATATAAAATGGTGTATTCACTTTGGAAAACAATTTGGCAGTTTTATAAAATGTTAAACATATACCTACCACATGACTAAACGATTCTACCCATAAGTATTTACCCAAAGAAGATGAAATATGTCAATACAAAGACTTGTATATTTTATGTCAATACAAAGACTTGCATATGAATGTTACAGCAGATTTATGTGTAATAGTCAAAAGGTAGAAAAAACCCAAATTTCAATGACAGGTAAATGGACAAACCAATGTTATTCAGCTTCATATGCAATGGCACACATAGGCTTAAAATAAAGGGGTGGAGAAAAATCTGCCAAGCAAATGGAACACAGGAAAAAGCAGGGATTGCAGTCCTAGTTTCTGACAAAACAGACTTTAAACCAACAAAGATTAAAAAATGCAAAGAAGACCACTACATAACAGTAAAGGGTTCCATTCAACAAGAAGATCTAACTCTCCTAAATATATATGCACTCAACACAGGAGCATCCAGATTCATAAAGCAAGTTCTCAGAAATCTTTAAAGATACTTAGACTTTAAAGATACTTAGACTTCCACACAAAGACAGTGGGAGACTTTAACACTCCACTGACAATATTAGGCAGATCATTGAGACAGAAAATTAACAAAACTATTCAGGTCCTGAACTCAGCACTGGATCAAATGGGCCTGATAGATATCTACATAACTTGCTACCCAAAACCAACAGAGTCTACATTCTTCTCATTGCCACATGGCACATGCTCTAGAATGGATCACATAATCGGAAGTAAGACACTCCTCAGCAAATGCAAAAAATCCTGAAATCGTAACAAACAATTTCTTGGACCACAGCACAATCAAATTAGAAATCAAAACTAAGAAATTCACTCAAAACCATACAATTTCATGGAAATTGAATAACCTACTCATGAATGACTTTGGGGTAAATAATGAAATTAGGGCATAAATCCAGGAGTTCTTTGAAACGAATGAGAACAAAGATACAACACACCAGAATCTCCAGAACACAGCTAAGGCAGTGTTAAGAGGGAAATTTATAGCACTAAAATGCCCACATCAAAAAGTTAGAAGGATCTCAAGTTAACAAAGTAATATCACAACTAAAAGAACTGGAGAACCAAAAGCAAACAAATCCCAAAGCCAGCAGAGGACAAGAAAGAACCAAAATCAGAGCCGAACTGAAAATAAAGACACAAAACACCACACAAAAGACCGGTGAATTCAGGAGCAGGTTTTTTTGAAAAAATTACTAAAATGGACCACTAACTAGACTAGAAAAGAGAGAAAATTCAAATATACACAGTCAGAAACGACAAGGGGGATATTACCACTGATTCCACAGAAATACAAACAACCATCAGAGAATATTATGAACACTTCTATGCACATAAACTAGAAAATCTAGAAGAAATTAATACATTCCTGGACACATATGCCAGCCCGAGAATGAACCGGGAAGAAGCTGAATCCCTGAACAGACCACTAACTCTAAAATTGAGTCAGTAATAAAGAGCCTACCAACCAGGACCAGATGGATTTACAGCTAAATTTTACCAGATGTGCAAGTAAGAGCTGGTACAATTTCTTCTGAAACTATTCCAAAAAATCGAGGAGGAGGGACTCCCCCCTAACTCATTCTATGAGGCCAACATCGTCCTGATACCCAAACCTGACAGAGATACCACAAGAAAAAGAAAACTTCAGGCCAATATCCTTGCTGAACACTGATGCAAAAATTTTCAACAAAATACTGGCAAACAGAATCTAGCAGCACAGCAAAAAGCTCATCCACCGTGATCAAGTAAGCTTTATCCCTGGGATTCAAGGTTGGTTCAACATATGCAAATAAATGTGTGATTCATCACATAAACATAACCAAAGATAAAAATGGCATGATTATTCAAACTATACTACAAGGCTACAGTAACCAAAACAGCATGGTACTGGTACCAAAACAGAGATATAGACCAATGGAACAGAACAGAGTCCTCAGAAATAATACCGCACATCTACAGCCATCTGATCTTTGACAAACCTGAGAGAAACAAGAAATGGGGAAAGGATTCCCTATTTAATAAATGGTGCTGGGAAAATTGGCTAGCCATAAGTAGAAAGCTGAAACTGGATCC
>NW_016823343.1:11692-14448 GCF_001698545.2 Rhinopithecus bieti | reverse complement strand
TGCAGAAAAGGCTTTTAATAAAATTCAACACCCCTTCATGTTAAAAACTCTCAATAAACTAGGTATTGAAGGAACAAGCCTCAAAATAATAAGTGCCATTTACTACAAGCCAACAGCCAGCATTACACTGAATGGGCAAAAGTAGGAAGAAGTTCCCCTTAAAAATCAGCACAAGGCAAGGGTACTGTCTCTCACCACTCTTATTCAGCATAGTATTGGAAATCCTGGCCAGGGTAAGAGGCAAGAGAAAGAAATAAAAGGCATACAAATAGGAAGAGAGAAAGTCAAACTATACCTGTTGGCAGATAACATGATCCTATATCTAGAAAACTCTATAGTTACAGCTCAAAAGCTTCTTAAACTGATAACTTCAGCAAGGTCTCAGAATACAAAATCAATGTGCAAAAATCAGTAACATTCCTATACAACAACAGCAGTCAAGCCAATAGCCAAATCAGGAATGAACTCCCATTCACAACTGCCACAAAAAGAATAAAATACCTAGGGATACAGCTAACTAGGGAGGTGAAAGATCTCTACAAGGAGAACAACAAAACACTGTTCAAAGAAATTGGAGATGACATTAACAAATGGAAAAACATTCAATGTTCATGGATGGGAAGAATCAATGTTGTAAAAATGGCCATACTACCTAAAGCAATTTATAGATTCAATGTCATTCCCATTAAACTATCATTGACATTCTTCACAGAACTAGTAAAAACTATTTTGAAATTCATATGGAGCCAAAAAAGAGCACCAATAGCCAAGGCAATCCTAAGCAAAAAGAGCAAAGCTGGAGGCATCACACTACTGAACTTCAAACTATACTACGGGACTCCAGTAAGCAAAGCAGCATGGTACTAGTACAAAAACAGACACATAGACCAATAGAACACAATAGAGAACCCAGAAATAAGGCCGTACACCTAAAACTATCTGATCTTCAATAAACCTGACAAAAACAAGCAGTGTGGAAATAATTTCCTCCTCAATAAATGGTGCTAGGATAACTGGCTGAGCATATGCAGAAGACTGAAACAAATATTGGCTCAAGATGGTTTAAAGACTTAAATGTAAATCCCAAAAGGGTTCTGCAAAGACCTAAAGACAGAAATACCATTCGAGGCAGCAATCCCATTACTAAGTATATACCCAAAGGAATATAAATTGTTCTACCATAAGGACACATGCAAATGTATGTTCATTGCAGCACTATTAACAATAGCAAAGGCATGGAGTCAGCCTAAATGCCCTTCAATGATAGACTGGATAAAGAAAATGTGGTACATATACACCATGGAATACCATATAGTCATAAAAAAGAATGAGATCATGTCCCTTGCAGGGACATGGATGGAGCTGGAGGCCATTATCCTTAGCAAACAGTAAACCAAATACTGCATGTTCTTACTTATAAGTGAGAGCTAGAAGATAAGAACACATGGACACACAAGAGGGGAATAACAGACAATGGAGCCTATTGGAGGGTGGAGAGTGGGAGGAGGGAGAGGATCAAGAAAATCAACTAATGGGTACTAGTCTTAATACCTGGGTGATGAAATAATCGGTACAACAAACTCCCATGACACAATTTTACCTACGTAACAAACCTCCCCTTGTACTTTGAACTTAAAATAAAAGTTAAAAAATGGAAAATAATAAAATGAATGTTATTGAGTAATAAAAACTGAACAACTGATACATGCAACAACTTCGATGAACGCCAAAACAATTTTTCTGAGTGAAAGAGGCAAGACATTCATTTATATAAATCTCTAGATGCTGTAAAGAAATCTATAGTGAAAGAACACAGATCAGTGGTGTTCTGGAGAATGCCTAGGGAAAGGGTCAGGAAGGGTTACATGTAACAACTTTTGTGGATGACGGATATATTCATTGTCTCGATTGTGCCAATGAGTTCACGAGTATACATATGTCAAAACTTATCAAAGTATACCCTTTAAATATGTATAGTTTATTGTATGTCAATCATTTATCATTAAAGCTTTTTTGACCAAAAAACCCTTAAACCTCTACTTACCACACAACCCTGAAATTCCACATCTAGATATCTATGCTAAAGAAATGAAAATGCATTCATACAAAGATTTGTAAACAAATGTTTATAACAGCATTATTTATAACACCCCAAATCTAGAGACAATTCAAATGTTCATCAACAAGTAAATGGATAAACAAAATGTGGTAAATCCACACAATGGAATTCTATTTAACAATAAAAGCAAAATCTACTGATATATACCACAACATGTGTGAACCTCAAAAACACTGTGCTAAGTGAAAGAAGCCAGGTGCAAAATGCTGCATATCATGTGATTCCACTTATATACAATTTCTAGAAAAGGCATATTCATAGGGACAGAAAGCGGTTGCCTAAGGTTGGTGATGAAGGCCTTGTAACAGGCATGGGGAACTTTCTTGGGTGATGGAAAAGTTCCAAAACTGGTTTATGTTGATAATTGCACAATTCTATATAAAATTACTACATTTTCTCAATTTTATGGTGTGAAAATTATACCTCAATGAAGTTGTTCCAAAAACAAAAGAACCAGAGGAAGCAGTCAGGTATTGGTGATGTTAATGGTGATTCAGGTTGGAAGCAGCTCAGAAGCATCCCAGCAAATACTTCTCTGACTGACCCTGAGGGTCTGTGTTGGATGTTATCTTGAATACTGGCTTTTAAGTAGGGGATTCTTTTTTTTTTTTTTTTTTTTTTTTTTTTTTTTTTTTTT
>NW_016823343.1:5767-11534 GCF_001698545.2 Rhinopithecus bieti | reverse complement strand
TGGGGGTTTTTTTTTTTTTTTTTTTTTTTTTTTTTTTTTTTTTTTTTTTTTGAGATGGAGTCTCATTCTGTTGCCCAGGCTGGAGTGCAGTGGCAGGGATCTCAGCTCACTGCAAGCTCCGCCTCCCAGGTTCATGCCATTCTCCTGCCTCAGCCTCCCAAGTGGCTGGGACTACAGGTGCCCACCACCACGCCCAGCTAATTTTTTGTATTTTTAGTAGAGATGGGGTTTCACCATGTTAGCCAGGATGGTCTCGATCTCCTGACCTCGTTATCTGCCTGCCTCGGCCTCCCAAAGTGCTGGGATTACAGGTGTGAGCCACCACGCCTGGCCCAGGTAGGGAATTCTTAAAGATGCAGTCAGCAGGATAACTCAGGGAGACTTGAGTCTCTAATCTGGTTCTACCTCTTACTAGCTGTGTGATCTTGGGAAATTTTTTTTTCTGAATCTCAGTTTTCTGATCTTTCAAATGTGTTTCACAATACCTATTTCATGGTATTAAATGAGATAATATATATAGAACTGCCTGTAGAGTGTGGATCTACATTTTCTTGTGTGTATGGGGCCCTTGTCTATGTAAGCAATCTGATTTTAAAAGTGTATTGCAAAATTCATTGGTCCATATGGAGTATAATGATTTCTCAAAGAATATTTAGAATAATTCTTAGAGAAAAAGTACTTACCTCTTTGTTTAATATTCAATTGATGCATATGAAGGCTCTTTGCAGTGTCCAGGCACTATCTCTTCTGGTTGAAGTCCAGAAATCTCCACTTTAAGCTCATTGTTTCTGTTCTTTGGCAAATATGCCATTCCTGGTTAACATCATATCTCCTGTCATAAATCAGTAGCAATGCTGTTATTATTCACAATATCATGGCTCTTTGGAACCTATTTATATTAAAACAATATAGATCTTCTTGCTTCCGTATGTTCCTAACACCATTTATTTAATGCTGTTTCATATCATTACTTGTGACACTTTATCATTCAGAGGGCTTCCCTTGAATATTGCCTTCCAATTGCTCGGTCAGACATTCTTATGCTGTTTTGTTGTTTATGGTACCACAAGTCTTACCCACAGTGTGCAGAAAAATGTGAGAATAGCATAAATATAAACCAATGCATTTTCCAACAGTGTTTACTTTTGAACTCTTCAGGTTTTAATTACTCCACTCCTGCAATATGATATCTTTCATTCTTGACTGTACCTTGGCCTTCCATGTACTGCCACCAGAGAGAAGGATAGGCAAGAATCTTGTGGGCGAAGTAACGAGAGTGGTTCTGTTCATGCAAGGAATATCCATCACTCATCCTGCATTACTTAAGACCTACCAAGAAGAGCACGATGTCACCACATCATTTGAAGGAAAGAGAGGACATTGATCAGGAAGGCCCAATGGCGTTGTTGAGAAAAAGTCTCAAAAGCTCTCAGAGGAGATAGGATGGCTGTTTTACATATAGCACAAAGTCTGCAGAAAGGATTGAGATGACTACTCTGGATATCAAAATTGGGAATGCGCACAGGCTAAAGAATGCCTGCCATCACCCCTGATGACTTCAAGTATCATAAATGGGAGGTGACACTGTTGTCAGAATGTGGATGGGTGATAGCCAATGCACAGGCTCACACACAGCTCAAGCCCAAGGGTCTAGGGTGGCACTGAAAACATACCAAATGTTTAACAGAATGCCTGGAAAATTGTAAATGCTCAATCTATCTTAGCTAATTTTTTCTTATTAACAATTTAATATAATAGTTTAAAGTAACAATTAATGACCTTTTATAATAAAATACGAATTTGTGATAAAGTCTGTTGACACTAAAGAAAACAAGGCAGAGATTTAGAAAGGGATGCTGGCTACTCAAGTAGAGTTTCATAAAATATCATTCCATCAGTAGGGTACCATTGTCTAGGGTCTCAATTTGGTCAGTGCCCCCAGAGTTGATCGGATTCTCTGGGTTTTATCCAGACTAGCTGTATTAGTTTCCTGTGGCTGCTGTAACAAATTACCCCAAATATTCTGGCTTAAAACACAGTTCTGGAGGCCAAAAGTTGGAATTCATTCCTGTCTCTTGCAGATTCGGGTGGCTGCCAGTATTCCCTAGCTTGTGGATGCCTCACTCCAAACTTCAAAGCTCTCTCTGTTCCATCTTCATATTGTCTTCTCCTTTATGTGTATCAATACACTTGTGATTGAATTTAGGGAGGGCTCACCTGGATGATCCAGGATAATACCTCTATCTCAAGATCCTTCACTTAGTTATATCTGCAAAGATCCTTTTTCCAAACAAGGTCACATTTATAAGTTTCATGGATAAGAACCTGATATCTTTTGGGGGGTTATTATTCAGTCTGTTGCACTATGTAAACTCACAAAAGTTTAATATATATAAGCTAGAATGCCAATGTATAAATTTATAAGAGAACTAATACTATTACACAGACTCAGACTTGTGTCATCTTATTGGCACATTCTCTTTCCTATAGGAAACCTCATGGGAAACCAAATAACTCTCAAAGAACTGTTGCTTGATGAACCTGTAATTAGAGCAATTGGTGGGGATGGTCTGTCTTCTTGAATGACACTATCTGGAGCCCTGGTGCAGTTATCTTCAGTGTGGGGTGAAAATATTTAAGTATCCCAGATTTTGGGGTCATCAGTCAGGACCTCTTTACTGAAGAAAGGGCTAGAGACATATAGATAGGCATCTGTGCAATCTGCTGAACATGCACATGGAGACTTTCAATAGTAAGATTTCCCAGCTGCTGCTACTTCCAGCACCCAGAAAATGTTTAATGGTATGCTGTAGGAGATGTTATGAACACGCACAATGTGTGTATGGCAGGGAGGGGTGACTATTTTCAATTCTGGCTTTCCTGTCAGGGATACAGAATGCTCCATCTTTGACAATAGAATATGGCTCATAGACAAAAAAGACGTAGGTGCAGGACATGGAGGGGAGCCAAAGAAACAGAGAAGTGAGTGACAAATAAATGAATGAATGAACAAACATAGGAGTTTCAGCATCCATTGTTTTTCCTGGGTTAATTAGCAACATTAAAACCCCAAGTTTTGTAAGGCTTATTGGTAGGAGGGCTCCTTTATGGGAATTTTGTGCAAACACGTTAAGAGTTAGGTGGGTGTTTTTTTTGTTTTGTTTTGTGTTTTTAAAGAGTCTCGCTCTGTCGCCCAGGCTGGAGTGCAGTGGTGCAATATCGGCTCACTGCAACCTCCATCTCCCAGATTCAAGCGATTCTCCTGCCTTAGCTTTCTGAGTAGCTGGGACTACAGGTGCGTGCCACCACGCCCGGCTAAATTTTGCATTTTTAGTAGAGACGGAGTTTCACTATGTTGGCTAGGCTGGTCTCGAACTCCTGACCTCGCAATCCGCCCACCTCGGCCTCCCAAAGTGCTGGGATTACAGGTGTGAGCCACCGCGTCCAGCCAAGAGTTAGGGTTTTGAAGCAAGAAGTGCACATCTCTGGGCAGAGAGCATAGGCTCAGGGTGTACTTCTGGGATCACCTTCCAAATTGACCACTTTTGCCCAAGTCTTTGTTCCATAGCCTGCATGTGGAGAAGTCCAAACTAAGACAGGGGCCAGTCTCACTTGAGTCAACTAAATTGAAGGGACGTGGTATTTCCAAGTAAAAACAGGAAATGCATTCTGAGCAAACCTAGATATCTGATTTCACTGCAGGAATTTTGCCAACTTCATTGTTCCCATCCTACAGAGAATATTAGCATCAGTATCCTTTGCTTCTAGCCCTGGCCATTCTCCTTACCATAGAAACCCCCTGGTAACTAGAGAGTCCAAGTTAGAGTGTGGAATGAATTTGAAGAAAGCGCATTCTTTCACCTCATAAAGCAAAAGATGAACAGTTGTCTTAGTCTGTTTGTGATGCTATAACACAATGTTTTAGACTGGGTGACTTAGAAACATCAAAAAATGTATTTCTCACAATTCTGGAGACTGAGAAGTCCGATATCAAGTCAATGGCAACTTTGGTGTCTGATGAAGGCTACCTCTCTGCTTCGTAGACGGCACCCTCTTGCTGCATCCTCACATGGTTGAAGGGTCTAGCTAGCTAGCTCTCTGGAGTCCTTTATATAAGGGTACTAATTCCATTCATGAGGACAGAGACATCATGATATAATCACCTCCCAAAGATCCCACCTTCTAATACTATCACATTGGAGATTAGGCTTCAACATACTAATTTTGGGGTGGGGGACACAAACATGCAAATCACAACAATAGTCAAAATACAGTTTTAGTGGACAGTGGCTCAGTGGTGTCATTTCCCGATCCCTGAAGATCAACTTTACAATCAGGCAATTATCTGTAGTTAATGGAAAATTTAAAAAAGTATGAAAAAAAAAAAAAAAAAAAGCCACTTTGCAGACATATGGGATAGCTTACTTTGATGTCAATAGCAAGATTCAGACAATATGTTCTTGTTTCTTTCCTTTTATAAAATAGTCCAGAGAGATCTAGAACTCAATACTCAGAATACTATGTGGTTAATTACTAAGCTTACTATGGCAGAGATTCCCACCTTCTTAATTACCAGAACCTTGTATTAATGGGAGAACAATGTGCCTGGCTAAAAACTACCCTCTCTTACAGAAAGGGGCAGCCAACAAAATGTAATAGAATTGTGTGGCATTCCATGGAAAGCTCCTTAAAGGGTGCTGATTCAATTGGGAAATGTACTTTTTCTTCTCCTTCTCCATTTACTCCTTTCTGATGCCTAGATTACTGGAACTCTAGAAGCCATCTTGGACAATTAGGCAGTTTGAAAATGGAAGCTGTGTTCTATGGAAGAACAGAGAGTAAAGGGGCTTCAGTCTCTGACAACTGTAGACTTGCCATACCAGCTCTAAATAACTCATCACCACCACACTTCTAATATATGAAAAAGAAATTTGTATTGTGTTTAAGACATTGTTACTCGGGTTTTATGTTGCATTCAACCAAATCTGCCCCAGCTGATACACACATACACGTAACATCAGAAAACAACAGTTGGAAACTTGCTCAAACTTATTGAGGGGGAAAGCAATGTATATGCTTGCACAATGCGAGTATACTTCCATGGTGAACATAATTATGGCCTGTATGAACACATCTGGAAGCATAACCACAGTTTAATAATACTGTGTGTTTGAGAGTGTGGTAAAATTCAACAACAGAAAACTGAGAAGGGGAACTTTCATGAATTGAATGATTTTATTTTCTTCCAAAACTCATATTTTAAAGCCCTAATCCCCAATGTGATGGTATTAAGAGGTGGGGCCCTTGGAAAGTAATTAGGTTTTGGTGAGGTCATGAAGGTGGGGTTCTCATGATAGGATTAGTGCTCTTATAAGAAGAGATCAGAGGGCTAGCTTTCTCTCTCTCTCTCTCTGCTATGTGAGGACATAACATTAAGGCAGTCATCTACAATCCAGAAAGAGGGTACTCACTAGAACCTGACTATGTTGGCACCCTGATCTTAGACTTCCCAGCATCTAGAACTGTGAGAAATAAATGCCTGCTGTTTGAATCCCCCAGTCTATAGGGTATTTCGTTACAGCAGGCTGAGCTAAGACAGAAACATTCCAGGTTTTAATTTTTTTCTCCCCCTTGAGTATCCTAGACTCATAGATATTATATAGTTTGAAGGAAACCTACTAAGCATCTATTTTAATTTTCTCACCTTAGAAATGAGGCAACCCAAGTTGTTTTCTATTTTAACTGTCATCAAGTCCTTTTCTTTCCT
>NW_016823343.1:0-1301 GCF_001698545.2 Rhinopithecus bieti | reverse complement strand
GAGGCCAAGGAGGGTGGATCACCTGAGGTCAGGAGTTCAAGACTAGCCTGGCCAACATGGTGAAACCCCATCTCTACTAAAAATACAACTTAACAAGTTGTTAAGTGAGTACATGTAGAATCTGATTTTCTATTCCTGCATTAATTCACTTAGGATAATGGCATCCAGCTGCATCCATGCTGCTGCAAAGGACATAATTTTGTTCATTTCTATGGCTGTGTGGTATTCTATGGTGTATATATATCACATTTTCTTTATCCAATCCACCATAGCTGGGCACCATTGTTGATTCCATGTCTTTGCTACTGTGAAGAGTGCTGTGATGAACATATGAATGCGTGTATCTTTTGAAAGAATTATTTATTTTCCTTTGGGTATGTACCCAGTAATGAGATTCCTGGGTTGAATGATAGTTCCATTTTAGTCCTTTAGGAAATCTCCAAACTTCTTTCCACAGTGGCTGAACTAAACTACATTCCCACCAGCAGTGTACAAGTGTTCCCTTTTCTTCGTAACAAAAAATCTGTTATTTTTTGACTTTTAGTAATAGCCATTCTGGTTTGAGATGATATTTCATTGTGGTTTTGATTTGCACTTCTCTAATGATTAGTAAATTTGGGCATTTTTTCATGTTTCTTGGCTGCTTGTATGTCTACTTTTGAGAAATGTCTGTTCATGTCCTTTGTCCACTTTTTTTTATTATTATACTTTAAGTTCTAGGGTACATGTGCACAACGTGCAGGTTTGATACATAGGTATACGTGTGCCATGTTGGTTTGCTGCACCCGTTAACTCTTCATTTACATTAGGTATTTCTCCTAATGCTATCCCTCCCCAGCTCCCCACCCCTGACAGGTCCTGGGGTGTGATATTCCCCACCCTGTGTCCAAGTGTTCTCATTGTTCAACTCCCACCTATAAGTGAGAACATGTGGTGTTTGGTTTTTTTGTCCTTGTGATAGTTTGCTCAGAATGATGGTTTCCAGCTGCATCCATGTGGACATGGAACTCATCCTGTTTTATGGCTGCATAGTATTCCATGGTGTATATGTGCCACATTTTCTTAATCCAGTCTATCATTGATGGACATTTGCATTGGGGTTGTCTTTTGCTTATTTATTTGTTTGAGTTCCTTATATATTCTGGATGTTAGATCTTTGTTACATGTATAGTTTGTGGGTATTTCCTCCCATTCTGTAGGTTGTGTGTTTATTCTGTTGATAGTTTCTTTTGCTGCGCAGAAGCTCTGCAGCTTAAATAGGTCCCACTTGTCGGGCAAAGGATATGAATAGACACTTCTCA
>NW_016823342.1:0-1387 GCF_001698545.2 Rhinopithecus bieti | reverse complement strand
GGGAGTGGGCGGGTCGGGCGCGTTCGGAGCCGCAGCCCCGCCCCCGCTCACCGCTCTCACGAGGCCGGGCAGCCCCCACTCGGTGCTGAGCAGGCGCAGGCTGTGCAGGCGGCCGCGGCCGTCCACGCGGCGCTGCAGCACGTCCACGCCCAGCACGCTCGGGTTCATCGGGTTCGGGTACTTGCGCATGGCCGCCTGGATGACCGTGTCCCACGGGTGGCTGCGGGGAGAGCACAGGCGGCGGTGAGCGAGCGCCGGGGCCGGGCCGGGGCCGCAGGGTAGAGGGGAGGGAGGCCAGAGCCGCCGCCAGGCCTGCGTGTAGTCTCCTCACTTTAATGAAAGGCTCATCCGACAAACCTGAGGAGTCGCCCGACCGCTGGCTCAGCACCTGCACGCCTCAGCACCGAGCAGCCCCTTGGCTTTTGTTTGTCTGAGACAGGGTCTCACCCGGTCGCCCAGCAGGCAGGAGAGAAGTGGTGCCATCAGGGTCGCTGCAGACTCAACCTCCCAGGCTCAAGTGAACCTCCTGCCTCAGCCTCCCCTTGCCCACCTCCGGTAGCTGGGACTAGGACTACAGGCGTGTGCCACCACACCCGAATAACTTTTTAAATCTTTTTTTTTTTTTTGAGACGGAGTCTTGCTCTACCGCCCAGGCTGGAGTGCAGTGGCGCGAAATGGACTCACTGCAACCTCCGCCTCCCGGGTTCAAGTGATTCTTCTGCCTCAGCCTCCCCAGTAGCTGAGATTACAGGCGCCCACCACCACACCTGACTAATATTTGTATGTTTAGTGGAGGCGGATTTCCCCATGTTGGCCAGGCTGCTCTGGAACTCCTGACCTCACGTGATCCACCTGCCTCTGACTCCCAAAGTGCTGTGATTACAGGCATAAGCCACGACGCCTGGCCAACTTTTTTTTTTTTTTTTTTGAGACGGGGTCTTGCTCTGTCACCCAGGCTGTGGAGTGCAATGGCACTCTCTCGGCTCACTGCAACCTCCGCCTCCCGGGTACAAGCGATTCTCCTGCCTCAGCCTCCCTAGTAGCTGGGACTACAGGTGCCCGCCACCACACCCAGCTAATTTTTTTGTATTTTTGGTACAGACAGGATTTCACTATGTTGGCCAGGCTTGTCTCAAACTGCTGACCTCGTGATCCGCCCGCCTCAGCCTCCAAAGTGCTAGGATTACAGGCGTGAGCCACTGTGCCCGGCCCAACTTTTTATTTAAAGAAATTTTTTAGGTCTCATTATGTTGCCAGGTTGGTGTTGAACTCAAGGCCTCAAGAAATCCTCCTGCCTTGGCCTCCCAAAGTGCTGGAATTACAGGCATGAGCCATCACACTCAGCCTCCCTTGTATTTCCTGCCATCAGAATGGCTGCAAGTTACCC
>NW_016823341.1:0-221 GCF_001698545.2 Rhinopithecus bieti | reverse complement strand
AATCCATGCCCAGCTAGTTTTTGTATTTTTAGTAGAGATGGTGTTTCACCATGTTGGTCAGGCTGGTCTTGAACTGCTGACCTCGTGATCCGCCCGCCTCAGCCTCCCAAAGTGCTGGAATTACAGGTATGAGCCACCATGCCTGGTTAACTGTTTTTAAATTTAATTTAATTTAATTTTAAGTTCTGGGATAATTGTGTGGAACGTGCAGGCTTCTTACA
>NW_016823340.1:0-487 GCF_001698545.2 Rhinopithecus bieti | reverse complement strand
ATCTTTATCTGACAGAACATTGTACTTCTGTGGATGTGAGATTCTTTGCCCTTCCTTAGCCGGGCACCACTGACTGTTTGAGAATCCTGCATACATAGGCCTTTTTGTTTTGAATTTTTAAAATATTGGCACAGGAGGCTGGGCGCGGTGGCTCAAGCCTGTAATCCCAGCACTTTGGGAGGCCGAGACGGGCGGATCACGAGGTCAGGAGATCGAGACCATCCTGGCTAACATGGTGAAACCCCATCTCTACTGAAAATACAAAAAACTAGCCGGGCGAGGAGGCGGGCACCTGTAGTCCCAGCTACTCAGGAGGCTGAGGCAGGAGAATGGCGTAAACCCGGGAGGCGGAGCTTGCAGTAAGCTGAGATCTGACCACTGTACTCCAGCCCAGACGACAGAGCAAGACTGCGTCTCAAAAATAAATAAATAAATAAATAAATAAATAAATAAATAAATAAATATTGGAACAGGAAAAAACATTTGT
>NW_016823339.1:0-227 GCF_001698545.2 Rhinopithecus bieti | reverse complement strand
TAAAATATTAAAAGCACTTTGATTATTTTAAAATTTACAATTGTTCTTGGCTACAGGGTCATTTTATGGTCATAATAAAGTTTATATAGAAGTATAAATAAAATTGATACATTTCTAAGTCCTGAATAAATATTTAAAGAATTTGCTACTTATTTGTCTTTGAACATGTTTTCTCTCTGCCTGCAAACACATACAGGCTTTTAGTTTCAATTTCATAGAGTTAAATA
>NW_016823338.1:0-1755 GCF_001698545.2 Rhinopithecus bieti | reverse complement strand
GTTTGATTTTCTGTTCCTGTTAGTTTGCTGAGGATGATGGCTTCCAGCTCCATCCATGTCCCTGCAATGACATGGTCTTGTTCCTTTTATGGCTGCATAGTATTCCATGGTATATATGTACTACATTTTCTTTGTCCAGTCTCTCATTGATGGGCATTTGGGTTGGGTCCATGTCTTTACTATTGTGAATAGTGCTGCAATGAACGTAGGCGTGCATGTATCTTTATAACAGAATGACATATTCTTTTGGGTATATGCCCAGTAATAGGATTGCTGGGTCAAATGGCATTTCTGGTTCTAAGCCTCTGAGGAATCGCCACACTGTCTTCCACAATGGTTGAACTAACTTACGTTTCCACCAACAGTAAGAAGAAAATGTAAAAGCATTTCTATCTCTCTGCAGCCTCGCCAGCATCTGTTGTTTCTTGACTTTTAATAATCGCCATTCTGACTGGCATGAGATGGTATCTCATTGTGGTTTTGATTTATATGCACACACTTTTAACCCAACAATCCCACTTCTCAGTATTTACTCTAGTGAAACATTTACATGTGTAAATTATGAAACATTTACAAAGGTTTTACTGCAGCATTGTTTGTAAGAGTGAAAACCCACACTCCCTTATATACTCATCAGCAGAGGATTGCAATCTATGGGGCAACATACTGTGAAATACTGTATATCAATTTTAGAAAAGAGAATGAATGAAGTCTATACATACTGACATGGAAATATCTTGGTGTAATGTTATTAAGTGAAAAGTAAAGTATAGAACAATGTATCATTTATGCTAACAACCCTCTCCTCTACCCCCCAACAAAGTGTTTGTATGTGTCCATGACACACACAGGGAGAAAACTGGCTTGGAACAGTCAAAAATTACTGATAGCATTTTCCCCGAGGAAGGGCTGGTGTTACAGAGGTGGTTGAAAAGGTCCTATAGTATTCTGCTTAATCAATACTGTCTCAACTATTAACAAGTACATGCATTCATGCTTTACATGAATTAAATAGAAAAAAAATACTGGGGAGTAGTCCACCGGCACTTAAGAGCTCATACTCTGATTATTGAGATGAGCAGGGTATAGGTTCAAATCTGGAAGTTATTTTTAAGTGTACAGGACATCTTCTGTAGTTGGATATTTTTCTTTGATTTTTGTCAAGCCTTGTCTTAGTCCAGGCTTCTACAACAAAGCACCACAGGCTGGTTTGCTTATACACAACAGAAATTTATTTTTCACAGTTCTGAAAGCTGAAAGTCCAAGATCAGGGTGCCAGCATGTTTCAGTCTTGGTGAGGGCTCTCTTCCAGTTGCAGAGTGTTGACATCTTTTTGTATCCTCACATGGCAGGAAGCTTTCTGCCCTTCCTTCCTTCCTTCCTTCCTTCCTTCCTTCCTTCCTTCCTTCCTTCCTTCCTTCCTTCCTTCCTTCCTTCCTTCCTTCCTTCCTTCCTTCCTTCCTTCCTTCCTTCCTTCCTTCCTTCTTTCTTTCTTTCTTTCTTTCTCTCTTTCTCTCTTTCTTTCTTTCTCTTTCTTTTTCCCTCCCTCCCTCCCTTCCTTCTTTCCTTCCTTCCTTCCTTCCTTCCTTCCTTCCTTCCTTCCTTCCTTCCTTTCTTCCTTTCTTTCCTTCCTTCCTTCCTTCCTTCCTTCCTTCCTTCCTTCCTTCCTTATCCTCCTCTTTTCTTTCTCTTTCTTTCCCTTCCTTCCTTCCTTCCTCCTTACCTTTCCTTCCTTCCTTCCTTCCTTCCTTCCTT
>NW_016823337.1:5854-7051 GCF_001698545.2 Rhinopithecus bieti | reverse complement strand
CCTTGCTTGACACAGGCCTCCAGGTGCCACTTACTATCCCTTCTCAGAACACTCAAAGACTGACTTTCAAACTGGGAAATCTAGAGTCAGCTTTTACCCTGTGAAAAAATGGACATGTCAGAGAGAAGTTTCTTCGAGTGCTTCTTTCTCTTTCTTATTGGGTGACATTTCACTTTTTGCCATAGTTCTCAATGTGCTCCGAATATAACTGTTTTGGTTTTCCAGGAACAGTGTTCAAACTGTGCCTTATGAGAAGAAAGTTATAACTCCCTGAGTGGAATGCTCACATCACCAAGCAGTTTCTCAGAAAGCTTCTCTCCAGTTTTTATCTGACTATATTTCCTATTTCACTGTAGGCCCGAAAGTGATCCCAAATATCCCTTCGCGGATCCATCCACAAGGGAGTTTCCAAGCTGCATAATGCGAAGAAAGCTTCAGCTCTGTGAGATGAACAAACATAGCAAAAGCACATTCACAGAAAGCTTCTTTCCAGTTTTATCTGAAGATATTTCCTTTGTCACCATACGCTTCATTGCACTCCAAAATATCCTATTGCAGATTCCTCAAAAACAGTGTTACCACACTGCTCAGTGAAAACAACAGTATATCTTTTTGAGATGAATTCACATATCCAAAAGCAGCTTGATAGAAAGCTGCTTTCTAGTTTTTATCTGAGGATATTTACTTTTTCAAAATAGGCCTCAATGCAATACAGAATGTCCCAATGCAGATACCACAAAAAAAGGGTTAGGACACCTCTCAATGAAAAGAACGGTGTAACTGTGAGGTTAATTCACACATCACAAAGAAGTTTCTCAGAAAGTTTCTTTATAATTTTTATCTGAGGATATTTTCTTTGTCACCAAAGACTTCAATGCTATACAAAATATTCCTTCTCACATTCCGCAACAACCGTGCTGCCAAACTGATCCATGAAAAGAATCATTTAACTCTGTGAGATGAATTCACTAATCACAGAGCAGTTTCTCAGAAATCTTCTTTCTACTTTTTGTCTCAAGATATGTCCTGTTTCACCATTTGCCTCAATGCGCTTGTGAATATCACTTTGCAGGTTCAACAAAAATAGGGTTAGTAAACTGATCCATGAAAATAAAGGTGTAAATCCGGGAGATGAATTCACACATCACAAAGCAGTTACTCAGAAATCTTCTTTTCTTTTTTTATCTGATTATATTT
>NW_016823337.1:0-2093 GCF_001698545.2 Rhinopithecus bieti | reverse complement strand
CACTATCGGCCTCAACTCGCTCCCAAATATCCCTTTGCAGATTGCACGAAAACAGTGTTAGCAAACTTCTCCATGAAAAGAAAGGTGTAACTCTGTGAGATCAATTCACACATCAAAAACAACTTTCTGATAAATCTTCTTTCTAGTTTTTATCTGGGTATATTTCCTTTGTCACTGTAGGCTTCAATGAGATCCATATTATTCCTTCTCAGATTGCCCAAAAACGGTGCTACCAAACAGATCCATGAAAACAATATTGTAACTCTCTGGGATGAGTTAACTCTTCACACAGAGGTTTCTCAGAAAGCTTTTTTGTAGTTTTTATCTGAGGATATTTCCTTCGTCACCATAGACTTCAATGCGATCCAAAATATCCCTTATCAGATTTCCCAAAAACAGCACTATGAAACTAATCCATGAAAATAATTCTGTAACTCTGTGAGATGAATTTGCAAATCACCAAGGAGTTCCTCAGAAAGTTTTTTCTAGTTTTTGTCTGAGGGTATTTCCTTTTCCATAATAACCTTCAATGCGCTCCAAAATATCTCAATGCACCCTCCAAGAAAACATTGTTAGAAATCTGCTCAATGAAAAGAACATTGTAACACTGTGAATTGAATTCACGTATCAAAAAGTGATTTCTCACAAAGTTTCTTTTTAGATTTTCTATGAGGATATTTCCTTTCTCACTATAGGCCTCATTGCGCTTCCAAATATCCCTTTGAAGATTCCACAAAAATTGTGTTAGCAAAGTGCTCCATGAAATGAAAGATGTAACTTTTTGTGATGAATTCACACATCACAAAGAACTTTCTCAGACAACTTCTTTCTGGTATTTATCTGAGGATATTTCCTTATATACCATAGGCTTCAATGTCATCCAAAATGTCCCTTTTCCGATTCCCCAAGAAGAATGCTAAAAACTGATCAATGAAAAGAATCATGTACCTCTGTTTGATGAATCAACACATCACAAAGTGGTTTCTCAGAATCGTTCTTTCTAGGTTTTATATGTGGATATTTCCTTTGTCAACATAAGCTTCTATGCGCTCCGAAATATCCAATTGCAGATTCCAAGAAAACAGTGTTCGCAAACTGCTCAATGAAAAGAATAGTGTTCTATGTCAGACAAATTCACACGTCACAAAGACTTTTCTCAGAAGGTTTCTTTCTAGTGTTTATCTAAGGATATTTCTTTTTCACGATAGGCCTCTATGCACTCCCACATATCCCTTTGCAGATTCCATGAAAGCAGTGTTAGCTAACTGCTCCATGAAAAGGAATGTGTAACTCTGTGAGATGAATTCACACATCTCAGAAAACTTTCTCAGAAACCTTCTTTCTAGTTTTTCTCTTAGGATATTTCATTTGTCACCATAGGCTTCAATGCAATCCAAAATATCACATCTCAGATTCCCAGATATCAGTGCTACCAAGCTGCTCTATTAAAACAATCCTGTAACTCTGTGAGATGAATTCACAAATCACAAAGCAGTTTCTCAGAAAGCTTCTTTCTACTTTATGTCTAAGGATATTTCATTTGTCACCATAAGTTTCAATGCACTCCGAAATATCCGAAATATCCCATTGCAGATTCCAAGAACAGTGTAAGCAAACTTTTCAATGAAAAGGACAGTGTAATTCTGTGTGTTGAATTCAAATATCACAAAGCAGTTTCACAGAGAGTTCTTTTTGGTTTCTCTGTGTGGATATTTGGATTGTCACCCTAGGCCTCAATGCTCTCCCAAATAGCCCTTTGAAGATTCCATGAAAACAGTGTTATCAATCTGCTCCATGAAAAGAAAGATGTAACTCTGTGAGGTAAATTCACACATCACAAAGAACTTTCTCAGAAATCTTCTTTGTAGTTTTATATGAGGATATTTCCTTAGTCACCATAGACAGGAATGTGATGCAAAACATCCCTTCTCAGATTGCCTAAAACAGTGCTATCAAACTGATCCATGAAAATAATTGTGTAACACTGTGATATGAACTAACACATCTCAAAGCAGTTTCTCCGAAAGCATCTTTCCAGTTTTATATGAGGATATTCCCTTTGTCACCATTGGCTTCAATCCGATCCAATGTAT